>NC_134709.1:99628455-99878455 GCF_043290135.1 Rhipicephalus microplus
CTGCAAATTTCTGTCATTATGTGAAAAATATCGATGAACCCCCGAAGGGTAAGTTACACAGCATAATAAGAAAAATTGAAAGCGAGAATGCAATATATATATACTATATATTTTAAGCCCGATTAACAATTGTCTGAGCTGCAGCAGGCAACGTGCAGAAATTCTCCAGAACTCGATACTAAGCTTTTGCCATCAAGCGGTGCAATGGCACAGCTGCTGCGATTTTCAAACACCATTTCAAAATAGATATACAACTCAAATTGCTCAAGAGAAAGGGAGCTTGATTTTATCATACTTCTGCATGTTTCAAAATAAACAAAGTTCTATTTACACTTTCTGGCCAGTTAATTGCTGTACCCCTAAACAGACATGAAAGTGAAAGTCGTGACATTTGGTAGTCTAACAATGAAACTAGGGATTTCAACATCACGCCAATGTGATTTGGTATAAGCTGTAAAAGCTTAATCAATCAGTCCTACATTGTTACTCTTTTATACCAGTTTGAACACGATAGTTTTAAAAATCTCATGGGCATCATTGATTGTGAGTGATGAACCTTGTGAGCAACCGGAAAATCAAGAAATATGCAAATAAAATAAGTAATAAAAACTTTCTCAGTTTGCGGGAGGATCGAGCCCAGGCTGTTTGCATGGCAAGCAGGCATTCTATCGCACAGCCACGCATCTAATTAGAAATTCAGAGAAAATAACTTCCTCTGCTTGAAAATGCAGTGAAAATAACGTTAGACTTTGCAAACACGTGTCCTGTATACAGCCTTTACAATTCAATATGTAATATCACAGTAATATTGCTTGATACAATCGCGCATTGTCATCAGGCATCAGAAGATGCGATTATCTTAAAAACATCATAGTTTAGAGGTGGTAAACCATAAAAAAAACGCACACATTTTGCTGCACACATTTCCTTCAGACCACATAATGAGTGCATACCAAGCTCGAAAAGATTTCATGCACCAAGGTCTTGAAGTACGCACTAGGGCCAGGGTATCGTTATCGTGTTCAATTCTGAAAAGCGAAGCTTAAGGGTCCCCCAATTTTTTTTTAAGTGAAGGCAACGAAGCATTATTCTAATCATGGTTATTTTTATGCCAGCAATTTGACTAGTAGGTTAGCTCAGTGAGCCATTTTTGCTTTTACTCAAGGAAAGCAATATTATTTGAAATGGCACTGTATGGAAAAGACCTCACATGGTGTCTATTGTTGGACAGTAATCTCCTGGTATCCTCGGCCCTCCCTCCTTCCCTCGTTGATGGGCCTGTTTTTTGTTTGAGAAAAGGTGGCAACACTGGTGACAGCAAAGTGTAAAAACAGTATAAAAATATTGAAGCAGGTTGTGTAGACAACAATCTACAGACAGTAAGTGGCATACAGAATTGACTTGGCTGTCTTCAATGTGGGGGGAGGGGGCATAAAAAAAAGCTGCTACAAGACCAAAACGGATGCCTCACTTGCAGTGGCAACTATGCAGAGGGGCAGCTGGAAAGTCTACTTAAATGTTCCAAACATGAGCGTCTTGAATTCGCTGTAGTTTTATCTCGAATGAATTAGGACTTGAAAAAAAAAAGAAAACCTAGCCCTCATATACTTGAAACAGGCACACATTGCAAGAAGGCTGGTGATAAGCCAGCAACAAGTTTAGCCATGCCTTCTTTTTTGTCAATTGTGAGCACACAATACATACAACAGCGATGATTTTGGGAAGCACACCTTGACGTGACTGAGGTTAGGGGCACAGGCTTTCACCCAGGTGCAAGGGAAGGAGACACCCTTGAGAGGCTTCTTAACCACAGAAACACGCGATTTATTTACATATTTACAGGTGTAAAAAACACAAGGCGTCGAGATGCGCTTTTATAGGAGACAGGACTGGCCGTAACGAAGGCCACAGAGAGAGCCCTGAGCGCAGACGCGACACGATTTTCATATCCTTGGTCCGTGCATGCGGTTCTCCTCAAACGCGAACTGCCTGTCCCAGCAACGCTGATGCGTGTTCCCTGCAGCACACCCAAACACCTCTTGCGCTTCTGCTGGACGCGTACCACATTTGGCAGGTACCCCAATGAGCGTCTATTGCAGACTGGGTCCTTGCACTGCCAGTCATAACATATGAATGAATACGGGCAAGCTAACTGGCACCTCCGAGCCTGTGCAGCTTTGAAAACGGGCCCCATCTGCAATGAACCCATTTTTAGCAGCAGAAGGAAAGACAACAAGAATACTTCTTGGTTCTTTTTTTTTTTACCCGAGGCAATATTCGAACCAGCGAACGTAAAATTAATTGAAAGGTGAGCATAATAACTCTTCAGCTATTCACGCACGGTGACAGAAGAAAGCATAGCCTTGAGTAGTATAGGGGGGTGGGAAAGGCAAGGGAGGATGCAAAGGAGAAAGTGAAAAAGGAGATGGGAGAACCATTAGAAAGAGGAGAAAGAGAAAAAGAAGGGGAGAAACCAATTGCACAGAGAGAGCAAAAAAGACAATTATAATAACTAAAAAAAGCAGGCTTGTGCAAATATTCCTATGCTTCGAATATTTGAAGGAACAGTACTGTATTCAAATTCTCTTCGACCCGATTTTAAATTATTGAAAATTTTGAAGTATTTGCAATGAACAAATAGTTGACATTGATCTGCACATAATCTCCTGTAAAGGTAATTTCACTGCAACATAGAGTGCTACGCCGTGAAAGCACCTACCCAAGAGAATTCGCACGGCCGCAAAACCTCTTCAAAGTTGAAGAGGCCCTGCAACACTTGTTGAATATGGTCGGAAAATGCGGAAAATCGGTAGTCGAGACTCCCGAGAACACGTAAGCCAAATATTGTTGCGCAGCACGAGGCGGGAATTTCTCAATAAACGTTTAAATTCATCTGAAAATTGCTTTCCTTTCACTCGACAAATTGCGCTACAAGCTCAAAAAATACTCATCAAAGTCATTGTATCAGCGATTGGCTGATTCGAGCATGGCACGTTGGATGTTACTGGGGCCAGGCTCACTTGGACTATAATCGAACCGTGAGTTTGAGTGAGTACAGCTGAGTAATATTACATAAGTTTGAGTTAGAGTGAGTCTGGCTAAGGAAAATTTTAATGAGCTTCAGTCCGAGTGAGTAAAATATTTGCGAGTCTGAGGTGGTGAGCCCTAAGCTCAACATGTGTTTGTTGGGTGAGCCTTAGTGAGCACCACCCTTTAAATCTAACCTATGTTCCTATATACTCGCCTATCGGCACTACTATCGACGTCATATTTGCTTACATTGGTAATCAAGTCTGTTCAAGCATACGTCAACACACAACCGTTCATGCCGGTATTGAACAGAGGCGCTAGTTAGGAGATAAGGGGGTCTCCAAGACCTTCCTTTACAAACTCGCTCACGGGACATTCATGGCAAAAATTTCTGATGTGAGCCGCATAAGTCATAAAAATATTCTTATTGGATTGCGACCAGTCACAGCTATTTGGTCACAAAATAGGGCTCACTCAGACACAGGTCAAATCATGAGTCTGAGCTTGCCGAACTGAGTAATATGTTGGTAAGTTTGAGCCTGAGTGACAGCGGTTGACAAACAGTTTAGCGAGTCCCAATTAGTTCTGTTGAGCTAAATTTCAGTGAATTTGAGTCCGAGTGAGTTTTCATGGTGAAACATATTTCTTGAGTGAGTTTAAATAAGTTCCACTTATTCTACAGGCCTATGACTGCTGCTCTCAAACATCAACACTACATCCTTGGGCAGCATTGAAGCAGCTGCAGCCATTCAGCCATCATGCCTGCAATGCAGGTTCGTTTCACTGAGGCAGGGCCTCGTTTCAGGAAAGGATGAGCCACTTTTTCACACACAAATGTCAAACATTTAAAACGAAAGTAAATTTAAATAAAAGCAAAACAATCACACTAAATCTGCACCCATTACCAAACTACTAAGACAAGCAAAGCTTCGAAATTAAATGAAGTTCTGCTGAACTTTTAAAACAAAAACAGTCGCTAGTAGTTCCAATGCTGGTGTCATCCACAGTGGCAGACTCACTCTTTGCAGGTGTATTTGTTGGCTGAAGCAGATAAGAAGCCAAGTTCACCCATAGTCATGGACATAAACGCTTCAGTCATATTGAGAAAAAAAACTCCAAATGTGAGCAGAGAGATCAGAACATCTGATAGATAGAGCTGCAAGACACAGGATGTCCCTTGCAGCTTCTGTTTCTTCTTTCTTTGTCTAGTTGTAGCGCTGTTCATAGCAAGTTCACGACGTATTAACAAGCCTGCATTAACACTTTATATCAGACATATCTATCCATGCATGCACCATGGTGGCTGGTCACTGCACCGTTGTGGCTGTTGACCAGAAGCAGGAACCCGCTCGCCAACCTAGACGGCTGAGTCAGCCTCCCAAAAGCAGGTCAGGACCAGGACATGATGGCTGGCAGCAGGTCCTTGTTATGGTCTCGTGACTGGTAACCAACATGAGCACTGCACTGCTGTTACACGCACATCACGATGTCAAAGTATATGCACTGACTTAAATTCAGGTGACATGTAAAAACCACTGGCCGCTAACAGCAGCAAAAGTATGGTTGTTACTACTATGAACCATGACTATATGCCTGTTGGTCCGCAGGCATAACTGCCTGTTCCATAATATGAAGCAGCTTTGTGCAGCTTCACATCATGGAACGTTTCTCTATCCGCCACCCGAGAACGTGCTCTGTAGCGGTCAGGCTCCTCCCAGAGACTTAGACAGTACGAAACTAATACAGGCCATGCTGAACTGCTGCCTCAAACTGCAGCCAGCCTAAAAGAATCAAACTTTGCCATAGCAAACATTCAGACTTTTACTAGAAATGAAGCTGTTTTCTAATGTCACAGGTCCCGTTCATTCGGGAGGCGATCGCCGGGCTAATTTTAAGGGCCGAAGTATCGGCCCCCCGAACCGCACCACGAAAGCGTGGACAATTTAGAAGTGGTCCTATTTGGCGCACCAGCGGACGCCGGCTGTGGCCCAAAGAACAAGTCAGAGCCGAGAATTGATAAACGAAACAAAATTATATTCTTAATTATGGCAGATAAAAACGATACACAAGTATGCACACTCGACAATAGTAGAATACAATATGTCACCATTCAAACAACGTACTACGCAGTACAATCAGCCACACTCGAAACAACGGACACAGACAACAATACGCACTACAATGCAGTCGCATGCATCGAACAACCAAGACACTTAAAGACTAAAGAGTTAGAAAACTTATTCAGTCCAAAGTTCTTTGAACAAAAGTCTGGATGATACTCTTCCGAGAATCACTCACTCAAAGTCCAGCGTTGTCGTTCCGCTGCCCCCGAAGTTTCTCTTCCAGGAAACCTCGCGTCTTCAATTGGCCGCTCTCCAGGCTCCAAACTTCTTTGCCGGAAATACGTCGGCTTCACACACGCAGCTGTTGCCACGCGTCTTCGCTCGATAGCGGTAGACACACACTCTTGCCTGTAGCTCGAGTCTTCAACCCTCAGGTGGAAATCATCTTCTTCTCCTCCTTTGTCACGGAAGACAAAAGGCTTCGCCCACAAGGCAGAACACCCTACGCACTCTGGCGCATACTTTTTTCTTCTCCTGCTTTGTCGCTAAAGACAAAACCTTCACCGACAGACGTGGCAGAATAACCCCACGCACACTGGCGCTAACTTCCTTCTTCTCCTGATCTCCCAGCTCTGCTGCTCGGTTAAATACCTTCCGCGCGAGATTCCAGAAAATTCTCATCATTTTCTTGGCGCGATGCGCAGCGAAGGCTGGGGGAAAGCGCGAAACGGTTCGACGGCCGTCCGCGACGGATGACGCAACCCTTCATCACCACGCCCCTTTCCATCGAGAACTTTCTAGGGCTTGCTCGGCCGCCGATGTGAGGAGGTTCGTCGGCGAACCTACGCTTCCAAGGGGACAGGGACGCGCGCCCGGGGAGTCTTTGGATGCTTGTTTTCTTTTTTATCATTGACCTCGAGGCATCTCTCCGACGCTTCGTCGCGAGAATTTGGCGGCGCGCCCTTTTTGAGCACTCGTTTTGTGACACTGCCCCCCACTTTAAGAATATTATCTCACAATATTCAAAACCACACAAACGAGTGCGAACAGTCCCCACACTATAAGAGACTGTAACATAGTCCGTCGCTCATGACCCGTCACATTCAAAATATATCACTCAATACAATTGTACATTGTAATTCAATCTCACAACACATGAAATATAACCACAGGTGCATGTGTACAACACTCCATCACATATTCCAAACAATACAAATGTACAAAGTTCTCTCATTACAACATTTGTACAATACTATACATCACATCACTGCAACAAACATTTTGATTCGCTTGACATACAGTTGTGACACAGGATAACAAAACACAACACATTGAGGCTCAACACAGCCAAACGCGTTCCAATTTGACCTCAGCACCTATCCTGAGTACTTCGAGCTGCGCTTGCGCCCTTTCTTGCGGTGCTCTCTCAATCTCTTCTTATTGTTCTTGTTTCTGTTCCGATGAGCCCTTTCCAACGACGGTATCTGAAGCGGCGTCTCAGCCATCGTTGTCCCTTTCGATACCGTTAACAGGTCATAACGTTAAACCGATCCTGTCACCCGCTTGTTCATGTCACGACATTGGGCCTGGCTGACCGACTTCGTCACCTTTACACTGCCGGTCGATTGAGGTCGTGCTGACGTAAGTCCAGCTGCCCAGCACATGAACTCATTCAACACGATCATCTCCTCATTCACTGTCTCTTGCATCGCGGCTTCACCTTGTGCTCGAGTGAGATCGGTCAAGGGATGCTCCTCCACTGTACGTCGCGGTCACTGGGTTGGCAAGGGCTCTATCTTAGGGTCTTCTCTCAAACATTCTGGATCATTCGGCCCTCGCCCCCCGTCGATGTTTCCAATGACGAGGTCGTACAGGGGGGTCGTCATGCATAGAGCAGTAACCTTCCCGCTGAAGTACGGGGTTTCAACCTCAATCTCTGCTTCGGGAAGCATCCGAACCGTACTGTCAATTAGACAAACCGGTTTCGTTTGGCCTGTTAACTCACTTTCCCGTACCAAATTTCTCTGCACGATAACCATGGAGCTACCGGTGTCTCTTAACAACGTAATCTTCTTGCCCGCAACTTTTCCAGGCAACGTTGGCATTCCCTTCGTAACACCGGTTGGCTGTTTTGTCAGTACAGCACCCACAATAGGAAGTTTCTTCCCATTTTTCAACTCTACGAATCCGTCGGTGATGGCATTATCATCGGATTTCGGTGCTGCTAGCACACAGGATACCTGGTGAGTTTGACTCGCTCCGTTATGACATGCGTCTGCTTTGTGCCCAGTCTGACCACACTTGAAAGATTTTACGACCGTTGGGCTCGTAAAGGTCGTTCGACAGCTGTTCGCGCGATGACCCACTCGGTTACACAGAAAACATCGCGGAACACTCTCCGGCGCACGCTTCTTTTGTTCGGGTGCCGATTTCTTCGAATCTTCTGGACACTCCTTCTTGACTTTGGCCAAATTTGTGCCACCCTGCGCTTCCGAGAATTGATCGGCCAATTCAAGCATGTCTTTAAGTGATTTAGCTCTCTTTAAAGTACATCTTTAAAGTACATGGACAGGCTTGGGTGGCAACTAGTAAGAAATTGTTCTCTAATTAGGAGCTCTATAAGCTCATCGTACTCCTGCGTGGTCCCTGAAAGTTCAATCCATCAGTCGAAATAATGGCAAAGTCGGCCGGCATACTGCATAGCCGTCTCACCATCAGCTGGCTTTCCTATCCGAAATCTGTCCCGGAAACCTTCCACAGTAAATCTAAATCGCTTCAGTAAAGCAGTTTTCACCTTTGCATAGTTGGCTGCATCTGTCGGCGTCAGCCTACCGTACACACTGAGCGCTTCACCACTCAGGCAAGTACTCAAAGCAGTTGCCCATTGATGTTCTGGCCAATTCTGGCTCCTCGCAATCGTCTCAAATCAGTGAAGGTACGCGTCAAGGTCGTCCTTTCTTTCATCAAACGCTACGAGCAGCTTGCTTGGGTTCAAGCGGAAGCCGTGGTCCTCCCGTTCGCTGCTTTCAACTCTAGCTTGGACCGGAGTTTCAATTCGCTGTTGCAAACGGAGCCGCTTGAGTTCCATCTCGTGCTGTCGCTGCCGTTCCCTTTCTTCTCTTTCTTCTTTCGCCCTCTCGGCTGCTAGTCTTTCTCTCTCCAGCTCCAACTTCAATTGCTGCTCTCTTTCTTCTCTCGCCCTTTCGGCTGCCAACTTTTCTCTCTCCAGCTCCAACTTCAATTGCTACTCTCTTTCTTCTTTCGCTCTCTCAGCTGCCAACCTCTCTCTTTCCAACTCAGCTGCTTTTTCTTCCTTGGCTCTCTCAGCTACCAACCTCTCTCTCTCCAACTCAGCTTCTTTTTCCGCTTTGGCTCTTTCGACCGCCAACCTTTCTTTTTCCAGCTCAGCTGCCTTTTCTTCTTTGGCCCTCTTTTTCTTCTTTTTCCTTCTGAGTGACCCACTTCCGTAGTTCGGCGCTAGAAAGACCCATCTTCTCACCAAGAGCTACTAACTTTTCGACATCCATTGTGTCCCGCAAATAAAACCTTGCCGCGTGCAAAAAATATCTGCCCAAATCAGCATATCGGAACACTCACCTGCACTCGTTAACGAGAACACTGAGCAACACACAAAATCGTTCCGATAGCACTATCAACAACTCGAGGCTCTTTCTCACTACTTTGGACACACTGCGCACCAAAAGATCCTCATCGCAGACGCCAGATTAATTGTCATAGGTCCCGTTAATTCGGGAGGCGATCGCCGGGCTAATTCCAAGGGCCAAAGTATCGGCCCCCCGAACCGCACCACGAAAGCGTGGACAATTTAGAAGTGGTCCTATTTGGCGCGCCAGCGGACGCCGGCTGTGGCCCAAAGAACAAGTCAGAGCCCAGAGTTGATAAACAAAACAAAATTATATTCTCAACTATGGTAGATCAAAACGATACACAAGTATGCACACTCGACAATAGTTGAATACAATATGTCACCATTCAAACAACGCACTACGCAGTACAATCAGCCACACTCGAAACAACGGACACAGACAACAATACACACTACAATGCAGTCGCATGCATCGAACAACCAAGACACTTAAAGACTAAAGAGTTAGAAAACTTATTCAGTCCAAAGTTCTTGGAACAAAAGTCTGGATGATACTCTTCCGAGAATCACTCACTCAAAGTCCAGCGTTGTTGTCGTTCCGCTGCCCGCGAAGTTTCTCTTCAAGGAAACGTCGCGTCTTCAATTGGTCACTCTTCAGGCTCCAAACTTCTTCGCCGGAAACGCGTCGGCTTCACACACGCAGCTGTTGCCACGCGTCTTCGCTCGATAGCGGTAGACACACACTCTTGCCTGTAGCTCAAGTCTTCACCCCTCAGGTGAAAATCCTCTTCTTCTCCTCTTTGTCTTGGAAGACAAAATGCTTCGCCCACAAGGCGGAACACCCTACGCAATCTGGCGCATACTTTCTTCTTCTCCTGCTTTGTCACTAAAGATAAAACCTTCACCGACAGACGCGGCGGAATAACCCCACGCACACTGGCACTAACTTCCTTCTTCTCCTGATCTCCCATCTCTGCTGCTCGGTTAAATACCTTCCGCGCGAGATTCCAGAAAATTCTCATCAATTCGTCGGCGCGATGCGCAGCGAAGGCTGGCAGAAAGCGCGAGACGGTTCGACGGCCGTCCGTGACGGATGACGCAACCCTGCATCACCACGCTTCTTTCCATCGAGAACTTTCTAGGGCTTGCTCGGCCGCCGATGTGACCAGGTTCGTCGGCGAACCTACGCTTCCGAGGGGAGAGGGACGCGCGCCCGGGGAGTCTTTGGATGCTTGTTTTCTTTTTTATTGTTGACCTCGAGTCATCTCTCCGACGCTTCGTCGCGAGAATTTGGCGGCGCGCCCTTTTTGAGCGCTCGTGTTGTGACATCTAGGAAACATTCAGAATTTGAACTATTTGTTAATGCATTAAGAACACCTTACATTGTAATACAATCACGTAAAATTTATTTACAGTTGGAAAAGTAAATTTTGACCAGCTGCCCGCATTAGCTTTCGTTTTGCCGAAGTATGAGTTTCGACATAGCTAGCTTAGAAAATGAAGTCAGGCACTCAATCACAAAGGAACAAATCTTTTTCATCTGAAAGGGACACTAAAGGCAAAAAATTTCTCACGTTCGAATGATGAGCGAAAGTTTAAGAATGCCTAAACGTTGGTATTATCTACAGGGCTTAGTTCACCAAGAAAGAAGTAAATGTATGATAAGGCTCGAGGCACCCATGCAATATTCTGCCAACTCTGTAACTCTATGAAATCACATAGTCGAATCCCAGAAAAAGTAATTACTGAAACTGTCCAAAGTAGAAAAGATGATTTCGACGCATTAAAATCTGGTATGAAATGCTTATTTTTTTATATGTAAGGTTTAGCGTCTCAAAACCACCACATGATTATGTTGAGACGCGTCGCTCGGCAGAGCTGCGCAAGTGAACAACTCGCGTCCCAAACAACAACTGACTTTTATTATCACCTTTCCTCGCGAAGATAACTTTCTCGTGCGGGCGCATGCGCTCTCTGCACCGCACAGAGAAGCACCGTTTTGCGTCGCCACAGTACTCCCCCCCTAGTGAGTGTGCGCACAACGGCCGCACTCGAACGACCCACTGCAGTTCATAAGTTCATGCGCACCGGGGGTCTCGTACACCGTCCACTCCGCGTTAACCGTTTGAGGACTTGTTGGGGCTGCGCTACGTGGTCTGCCGGGGGTGCCTGCGAAGATGGAGCTCGAGGTGGTGCAGGTGCTTTGCTGTCGGAGTCCACGTGTGCTGATTTTACGCGATCTAGAGAAACCACGTCGTGACGACCACCTCTGTCGATTGTAATGTGCTTGTCTGCCCGTCGCAGCACCTTGAAAGGCCCGTCGTACGGGGGCCGGAGTGGAGGCTGTACGGCGTCGTGCCTCACAAACACGTGAGAGCAGGAGGAGAGTTCCCGGTCCACGTAGACTGGCTGGGCTTCGGGCGGACGCGGAGGAACAGCGCGTGGCTTGCTCATGATGTCTCGCAGTCGCACGGCGTAGTCCGCGTTCGCGTACACGTTTTCGTCCTTACTGGCAGTGAAAAACTCCCCTGGGAGGTGAAGCGTTGTTCCGTACACCAGTTCAGCGGAGCAGCATCCAATATCTGCTTTCAGAGCCGTCCTAACGCCCAATAGAACAAACGGCAGTGCCTCTACCCAACTGTGACTCGCAGTAGCCATCAGGCTCGTCTTCAGCTGGCGATGGAACCTTTCTACTATACCGTTGCTTATCGGATGGTAGGCAGTTGTTCTGATGCGGTGAGTACCCAAGAGCCGGATGACGCTTGCGAACGGGGCGGACTCAAACTGTGTTCCGCGATCCGTAGTCACGGTTGCCGGCACTCCGAAGCGGGCCACCCAGTGGAAGATAAATGCGCGGGCGACGGTATCAGCAGTCATGTCTGGAATGGGCACGGCCTCCGGCCATCGCATGAAGCGATCGATGCAGGTTAGCAAGTAGCTTTGCCCCTGGCACAACGGCAGTGGTCCCACAATGTCAACATGCACATGGGCAAATCGACAATCCGGCAGAGGGAAGGATCCCAAGGGGGTCAGAGTATGTCGCTGAACTTTGGAGCGCTGGCATGCGATGCACTCTCGTGTCCAGTATCGGACATCCAAATTTATTCCTGGCCACACAAACCTCGCTGTGCATAGCCGTTGCGTGGCTCGAATCCCGGGATGCGCCAGGCTGTGCAGCAAGTCAAAAATGCTGCGACGGAGGTTCGAGGGGACGAACGGTCGGGCCTTGCCTGTAGACATGTCGCAGCATACGAATCCTGTGGGTTCTGCCAACCATTGCAGCTTCAAGGCGCTGGTTGAAGACGTCAGTAGACGCTTCGATTCTCCATCACTGCGTTGAGCCGTCGTAAGTGTGATGAAGTCCATGCCGCTCGGCAGGCTGATGGCATTCACTGGACTGCGCGAAAGAGCGTCGGCAGCAGCATTATCCGTGCCACTAACATGGCGTATATCTGTCGTGAATTCTGCGATGTACGACATTTGGCGGAGCTCCCGTGCCACGTGCGCACCAGAATCGGAGTTCGCGCGCAATGCGTAGGTGAGTGGCTTGTGATCCGTGAGCACAAAAAATTCCTGTCCTTCCACATAATGTCGGAAATGCCGGATAGCCGCGTATATGGCCAGGAGTTCCCTACCGAAGGTGCTGTACCTTCATTCGGACGGGCTCAGTTTTCTGGAGAAGAAGGAAATTGGTCGCCACACACCGCTCACCCTCTGCTGCAACACGGCTCCAATCGCTGCATCGGAGGCGTCCACCATGACGCACTGAGGAACACCCAGCTGCGGGTACGTGAGCATGGTAGCATTTGCAAGAGCTTCCTTTATCATCCGGAATGCTTGTGTGGATTGGTCGTTCCACTGAATGGCAGTTGCCTTAGATCCAGTTGCCGCAAGTAGGCTGTGGAGAGGGTGAAGGATGTTGGCGCATTTCGGGATAAACCTACGGTAGAAATTCACGAGTCCCGGGAACTCTCGAAGCTGGCGGAGGTTTTTCGGCTGTGGAAACTGCCGTACTGCTTCCACCTTGTCCTTCTGGGGCTGTACTCCGGCACTTGAAATGCTGTGGCCCAAAAATGATAGTGTCGGTACCCCAAACACGCACTTTGCCGTATTGATAACGATGCCGTTCTCTGTCTGTCGCTGAAGTACGTAGCGCAGATGCCGCTCGTGCTCTTCAGGAGTGCTGCTAGCAATCAGACGATTGTCAAGGTATACCCTGCAACAGTCGAGGCCACGGACAACGCCATCCATAAACCGTTGAAAAGTTTGGCCGGCGTTGCGTAAGCCGAAAGACATGCGTAGGAACTCGAACATTCCGAACGGCGTTGTTATTGTGGTCTTGGGGATATCCTCCGGTGCTACGGGTATCTGATGATATGCTCGCACTAGATCTATTTTAGAGAAAATGGTAGCATCATGCAGGAAGGAGGTCATGTCATGAATGTGCGGGACTGGGTAACGGTCTGGCACGGTTACCCGGTTCAGCGCTCGATAGTCCCCGCAAGGGCGCCAATCACCGTCGGTTGATTTTGGGACCATGTGAAGAGGTGACGCATATGGGCTGGATGAAGGACGTACTATCCTGAGTTCCATCATGTGGGCAAACGCCTGTCGAGCCAACCGCAGCTTCTCGGGTGACAGGCGCCGTGGTAGCGCATAGACCGGTGGGCCTGTGGTTTTGATGTGATGCAGGACGCCGTGCTTTACTTCTGGAAATGCCTGTGGCTGTCGTGTCAGCTCTGGGAATTCTTGTAGTATTGCGGTGAAGTACGCTTCTCCAGCCGGACTAAGCAAGGCCGGGCTGATAGGGGGGTGCCAACACGGCGTGCCTTGTACCGCTCCCCGAGAAAGGGATCTTGAAGCCGTTTGTTGCGGACGTCGACCAACAGACCGAAGAACTGGAGAAAGTCTGCGCCTAGCATGACGAATTTGACATCAGAAGCTATGAACACCCAGCTAAACGTTCTGCCGAAACCGAAGTTCAGTGACAGTGAACGATGGCCATATGTTAAAATCACCGTGTTATTGACAGCTTGCAAGGGCGATGTACTAGGTTTCTTTCTTTCAGCTTGTGACGCCGGTATAACCCTCACCTCGGCGTCTGTGTCCACTAAGAAACGTACTCCGTTGTTGCGGTCGGTAATAAATACTGAGGGACGACTTGGAGGCAACGTAGTAGCACTGGTTGCCCTCAGTGCCTGCCGCGGCTGTTTCCCGAGTGCGCGCACGGTGGGACACATTTACGCGCACTACTTCCGAACCTCCGATGATACCAGCAGATATGCTCGTGCTGCTCTTGCGATAGCGGCGTGTTAGGCTCTGTTATCGTTTGCGCCCTCCTGCTAGCGTGCAAAGCTGATACTGTTTCGGCAAGTCGAGCAATCTCCTCACGCATCTCTTGAAGTTCGTTTAGAGGCTGTTGCGCTTGCACGGCAGCCATGGGTGTGGGCGATGTCATTGCTACCAGTTTGTCAGCAAGTTCGGCGGCTGCGGTTAAATCCTTGTGCTCTGACGCCGCGATGACCATGCGGACGCCTGAAGGCAACTTTTGCAAAAAAGTTCTCGGAGCAATACTCCATCTATCGTGTTTGATGTTCCGCCAAGCAACTGTTGCATGTGCCGCAAAAGCTGACTAGGAGTACGGTCGCCGAGTTCCGTGCCGCAAAGCAATTGCTGCAGTCGTTGTGATTCGAAGGGCGTAACTCGGCGAATAAGGGTTTCTTTTAGCATTGCATATGCGTTTTCGACAGGTGGTGCGAGCAACAGATCCCCGATTTCACTGGCTATGGCGGGCGGCAGACTGCTCACTACGTAGTGGTATTTCGTAAGGTCTGCGGTGATTCGTCTGACTGCGAACTGAGATTCCACTTGTATGAACCAAAGTGCGGGGTCCGCTGTCCAAAAAGGGGGCAGCTTACCATCGACTGAGGAGACTGTCGGAGGGGTGTCGGTCGTGGACGTTGAATCCATATTGCGGCTGGTTCGACACTCCGGTCGCTGTGTCTGTATTCCGAGTCCGGGTCACCAATGTTGAGACGCGTCGCTCGGCAGAGCTGCGCAAGTGAACAACTCGCGTCCCAAACAACAACTGACTTTTATTATCACCCTTCCTCGCAAAGATAACTTTCTCGTGCGGGCGCATGCGCTCTCTGCACCGCACACAGAAGCACCGCTTTGCGTCGCCACAATTATGAGAGACGCTGTAGTGGAGGGCTCCGGAAATTTCTACCACCTGGGGTTCTTTAACGTGCGCCAGAATGTGGTATGAAATGCTGCTTGGTTCTTTCTATTTTATTTCTTGAACTAAGAGCCGCCGACAAGACTCATGGCTAGCTTCAATCATCCCCCGAAAATGGGGGGGGGGGGGGCGGTGAAAGTTCTCTCAAATTACCTACCTGTGCCACAGAAGCTTCTCCAAAGCTGCTGAGTGGTGTCTGCTCACAATAGCTAAACTTTCCTTCTACCACGCCTGCCACTACTGTATTTCACGCCACCTAAGGGACAAAATGTCAAGAAGACCTACTTAGCAAGTTGTTTAAATACCAGTTGTGACATGCTGACCACTTAATATACAACTTTTATTCAAACAAGGCATTTTCTTAGCATGGAACAAACAGTGCACCACAAACAGTGCACCAACAATATCCCTTAGGGCCCCTTCAAAAGGTTTCATACATTTGTATACTTAAACATCTAAAAAGGTTGCAACATACCAGGATGCTCATGGTACCTAAAATATACCACAAAAATAATAACTTTCTGGCTTGTGTTATTTACACAGTTCATTTTATTGACCATCGAATTCATTCATTTTATTGGCATCAAAATTTATGAACTTTTCCTCGAACCACTTAATTTTTATATGCAAGGTGCATATAGTATATTGGTTTGCATTTTCTGGATAAATAACGCCTGCAGAAAGTTATCTCACTGAGTAACATCGACCAAAAAATGTCATTCTAAAATTCTTTGTGCGGCAGAAGAACTTGAGAAATGTGTTTTTGCAAAAAGTTAAAAAAGAAGTTTTAAAAAGCACTTACGCTTGATTACACAGCAGCAGGAGCACCTCTAGTAATCATTGAGCTCAATGGCATTTGCAATATGCATCCCTTTGAGAAGTGGTGAAAGAGAGTGAACAGTATTCAAAAACTTGAGCAATCGCCTGTGGCTTGAGTGGGCACATATATGACAATAGTGTGCAATACATATGAGTGAATGGACCTTTCCAGAAATCGCAGCGCTGCGCCTTCCCTTGGCGGATGACTGCTCGAGCATTATGGGAAAGCGGAGCGCCGGGCAGGCAGAACAGACGACGCTTTCCTGCTCTCGCCTGCTTTCATCGCATACCGCGAGTGGTTTTGGCTGGCGTAAGGTGCTGCTCTTGTGAAGAAACTGCTACTTCTGAGTGCTCCGACTTTCATGCTCGCCAACTAGGTTGTGGTGCTCACCACAAATATCCAAAATCATCACAGAACATGCGCAAGTAGAAGAAAAGCGATGGACAAACTTGCTCTGTTCGTGGGTGTCATAAGACGCGAAAGACATCAGATGTTTCGTTTCATTGCTCAGTGATACTTTAGGACATGAATGTTTGGTGATGCTGCAGCTAATTTTGACCTTTGTCAAGATATTTCAGTTCTCATTCACTGTGATTACGGAGCTGGAGTTTTACCGTTGAAGCATACCACGTAATACGCGAAGCTATAGAGGCGACACTGTTAGATGCCTCATTAAAGAATCACAGAGTCCCTTGCGCATTCACCTAAGACGACACGAAGGTGAACACCATCTCGTTTTTATAGTCATTCGATCTGCAGAGTCTACCCCGCCAGTCCATGGGTGTCGGCAGGTTGATACCATGAGTGCGAACCTGTCTTGCATCGCGGTTGGCGGAGAGCACTGGTGTAGCTTGGGCAAGTGCTGGCGCGCCTTGAGTAGGGTAAGTGCCCCTTTTGCACCCCTGCCGTGGCCCACGACCACTACCATCCGCATCACCCTTCTAACAATTGCTGCTGCACATAATGAGGTTTTGCATTGCCTTCATGATCAGACCACTTTGATCGATCTCGGATATCATGCGATGACGTGCTCAGAATTTTTGGAGGTGTTTAACGCCATATATGTTGTCGTCGCCACATGATGATTTTTTGGATCATTCGACGTCGTGGACGCCGGATGCAAACGATCAAGTTTAACGTTTGATGATGCACGTACAGTTCTCGCCAAAAAAACGAAAAATGTTTAGTAAATGGCTATGGCATCTCGTGGCGGTGGCGTCAACGTCATCGCGTCACCATAGAACGCCGTCGTGACATCACAGATCACAGAATGTGTACGGTCACACACCTTATACATTCTGTAATGTTCTGGACTTTACACATAATGTGTAAAGTCATCATGATGATTTAATGATCACGTCATCACACATCGTCGCATTGCACTGCCTGTGTGATCGGCCCACCAATCTCGGAGACCGAGAAAAACCAGGTGAGGTACTAAATGTTTGGAATGCCTTCGGTCATAGAATCAGTGAAAAGCCAATTTAGGTGCAGAGAACCTTCGGATGGGTAAAAGGACCAATAAGCTGACTGAATAAAAAAAACAAAGACTTCTTTCCCCTTCAAGTTGTCTTGGGTGAGTCCATAAAAAACACTGCGAGTTTTTTATTGCAGTCTTACTTAGTGTTTATTTTTCTGTTTACCGCTTGGTTATCTTTAATCGTATCTGTTTGTTTTCACCACAAAACTCGAGGCCACACCTATTGTGGCTTCGCGCACCAAGTTTTTTTTTTTTGAAGGGGGAGGGGGGATTCCTTGCGTTAAGGCAAAGAGTGCTAGTTGTAGTTTCATTATTACAAGTACAAAAAGCGACATTCACAGCCAGGTAACCTTGCCAACTGATGTAAGCGCTGCTGTGGTATTCTATACTTTTCTCACACTGAATGAGGCTTCCACCATTGCTTTTAAAGACACAGTCTCACCATTAGCAGCCTTAAACAGTATTATCAATGTTTCCTGGCTTAAACATACTGTGCCCAGGCACTGAGTGCTTATTACCACCATGAGAATGCTCTATTCTGGGGAATTTTCGCTTCTGAATACGCCTGAGGCGAGTCCTTCAGATGTTCTGTTCATGGCCGTTTTGGCAAAAGTGGCAGGAATGGCTGTAAGTTTTCTGCGGCTTCGAAAGCCATCTGAATCAAAACGACAAATTACTAAATTAGCATAATCATAAACTGTAAAGAAACAAGGAATCAGGGGAGCTCCAGCAGTAAAATAGAACATTTTTGAAATTCGGCACACTAACCCCTATTCTGTTATATTGTTGTTACTCTTTGTCTTTGCGCAGTTGGGTTGTAAATTCTCAAGTTCTTAACAGGAACGACACAGAGACAGCATGTTTTGTGCTATTTCACAAAAATTCTGCGAAGTCAAATGTGCAGAATATTCTCGCTTTATGAAGTGCCACACTGCGCTGTAATGTAATCTCCGCACATAACAGTACTCACTTGATATACGCTCTATGGGCGTGTTGGTAGCTGGTTTTTACTATACTGTCGGCGTCCTAAGTGCAAAGTTTCTCAGGCACAACATTTGAAAAGAGGCAATTAGAATTCTGATCCACCAGCATAGTGGGGCTCGAACCAATTTATAGGGGTCGGATTTTGACATTGATTATCATGCACGAAGTGCCACGGTCTTGCACCAAATATCACGCGGGAGCATATCATGCTTCACGAGTGATAGTACTTAACATAAAGAACTAATAGTAAAGCTGTACCGCCATGCTGAAAATAGAACAAAAGAGAAAAGCTTCCACTATGTGGAAATACGGCCAACCAAGCGAACGGGCTCGCCGCTTAAAGGGGTACTGACACAAAAAATATGGCCTTGTGTTTTTCTGCTGAAATGCGTTGCTGTAGGGCTGTTAGTCATGACACAACACATTGTTTGCTGCAGCACGTGACATATAATTATTGCGGGCTCCTAATTATCAATCAGTTTTGGTTTGAGAAAGTTCCAAAAACTGGGTGCAACTGTCGCCACCTAGCGTGTGCAACTATTGACCACGTCAGCACACAGAACTGTGACACACTTCTGCACTATGCACAACAAGAATTACTTTTGAATAGGAAACGGCTCTAAAATGTCGCCAAACACAAAACTTTCTAAGCGTGCGCCACGGCTACGCACTCACAACCAGCCGCCGAGAAATATACACTTCGGGAACTAACGTGGCAAAAGAATAATGGCGGCTATGACGTCATCATAACTTGTTTTGTTGGCCGCAGCGTGGTGACGTGAAGGAAGTAGGCCGTCACCTCGGGGTCACCTCCGAGTGTGTCTATAGCGCTATGGAGTCGGTTGCTCACGCAAACTTCCCAATTAATTTAAAATACCTTTAAAGCTATATTCGCTGTTGATAGCTTGCAGATGACATACGGATGTTCACGAGAATCAACCCCGCAGGCTGTCTCGGCCCCAAAATTTTGTGTCAGTACCCCTTTAATGCTTCCGATTCAATGGGCTCTTCCGTGGGTATGTTAGCGTTTTCCTGGGTCTATAATAAGTTTGCTGACTTTATGTTGCTCGGCGTTGTGCCTCTTCTGTGAGTGCAGATTGAAGCAAAGTTATCATGCGCAATATTCCCGCAAGGATGTGTTCGTATGCCTGCGCGCTGCGGGAAATAAGGCGAGCCAATACTTCCGCGAGCAGATGACACTCTGCCGGCGCTCTGGCTTCCTGTAATGATTTGGGCCAGCCTAGGTGGCACGCGCCGATTTCTGGAAAGGTTCATTCTGACGCAGTGCCACTTTAAGGTTTTCACTGACAACTGTTATTTATGTGAATGCCGAGGACATATACTCTGTAGAAATAAAAAATGTAATTTTCAACATCCGTTGTTACTTTATGTAGTAGCAAGCAAGAAATACATGGCGAAATTATCAGCTCTGTTTATGAAAATAGGTAACTTAGGACTATTTTCATAAAAGCAATGTGAGTAAGGGTGATAAAAAATTATGGTATCTATACCATTTTCTTGTGCATAAAGTTTGCCCTGTGCAAAAACTTTGAGATACAACTGCATTTCATTCATAAAGAACTTCTATGTGTAGCACACAAGCAGCAAAAGTGAAACATTCCTTACTGCAGTCACCTCTGTGTAATAATGTGGTTCCCAACTTTACTTGCTTAAAATCTTATCCACGAACATTTAAGTGAAAAAAAGTACAGCTGCAATATTCTATCTCCATCAAACAATATCAAAAGTGGTTTAAGGCTTATAAGCAATGCTGATGATGATGACAGAGTATATTAATAACGTAGAGTTGGAATCTCTAGAAAGGTCAAAAATCAGCAGCTATTTAACTATAAGGTTTCAATTTAAGGCTGATTTTTTTTATGGTTTAAACATGAAATATTGCTTTGGAACAAAAAAGCAACATGATTTTGGTTTCACCCTCGTAACTTCCATATTAGCAATAGGGAAATGCCCCATCTCATTGTCTGTAAGACATGATATTAAATGTCTGCGCATTAAGGTCTCATCAAAAGCAACGGTGCACGGGTCGACACCAGATGCAATGGTGAATGCATTAGCAATGGCAAAAACGCCACAGTCGTAACAGTTCTCTTAACGCTGTACTGCCTTAGCGTGAATGGTAAAAGTGTTAGAAGCTGGACTCATTATGTTCTTAACTTGAGTTGCTACACTTGGCATAATGTCCTGGTCTAACGAATCATACAAAAAACACTGTTGGTATGGGCACCATAATTTGTCACTGTAACCCAATGCCCAGGAATATGCAGAATTTGAATTAGGTTGTCTCGGTTCTTAAATGTCAAGCTCTCCCCAAGAAGAACATCCTGATAATTGCACAGACCAGAAAACTGATGCGAAATAATAAATTTCGCTGCATTTACAATTGCATTTGACAGCCATCTTGTGCCTCGTAAGGCCACTAAATCAGAGGAACTTATTTTGTACGGGTTGCAATTATTTAGACCACAAATGGGGTCAGCTATGGGGTCACTAATTTCTTCCACTGTTTTACCAACGACTGTCACAGATGCCTTTTCTTTAAATTGAGAGTTCTTCAAAACATGCAAACGTAGTCTTTTTTCTCCCCGCTTTCTATCATGTGCACATCGCTTACGTGGTCGGCTGCGAGCAGATCTAACTAGAGGTATGCTAAGCGCTGTTGCTGTGCAAAATTGCTAGGCGAAGATCTAGTATTGCTAGGCGAAGATCTAGTATCCGATGTCTTTGCTAGAACCTGACATACCTTATTATCATGCGAGGCTATAGTAAAGTTAATTTCATCTTTTGAATCTGATTTAACTTGACCAGATTGCTCTTTCAATTCCGATTTATCTTCTGTGGAGCCCTTCTTCGTAGTGTCATCATCTACAGACTAGGCCAATAGATAGTCGTTCAGGTCTACACTCCACGAATTACTTACTTCTTCTGACTTTTCTAAGCCTTTTCTTTCCCCACTAACTTGTTCATTACTTTGTGCTACTTTATGAAGTGGTGAATCATGTTTCTTATTTCTAGAGTAAGTAACAACATTTTGGAAAAAGTCCTCACACTCGCTCAATTTTTCACGAAGTTCAGTTGCGCTACATTGGGCTAGTACATTAGCAGCTTCCTTTGAAAGTTCCAACAGACGTGCATATGCATATTTATATCTGGCCTCTGAGTTATCAAGTTTCGGCTGTACTTTTTTTACCGTGCTTGTAGTTAAAATGGTTAGTTTGTCTGGTGACACCGTCTGGTCGGTCTTCACAAAATCAGAGTCAAGCCAGCGCTTTGACACACAACTTTCATCAAACAGTTCCATATTATTTTTTTGATCTAGCTGCAAGAATGTGCCTGCAGGGCAGCTGGTACTGCATGTAAAATGTGCATATGCACGTCCTCATATTATTAGTCACTTCATAAAGCTTACTGCCAACAAAAACGGTGCATTTGCCATCAGAGACAACACAGTCTCCTGGATATTTCATAAACAGCCCATATTCTTTACATACCAATTTCCTAGCGTATTCGGTGCATTTTTCTGACACTTCAATGCAAAACTCATCAGCTTTACTGGTGTCAATGCAAGTTCTCATTTCTTTATACTGTGTATGGCTGAGTGCGGGAGCATAATGGGTCACATACCTTATCAGAGCTTTCACTGTTTCCACTAAGTATATGTCACTTGTTAGATAATTCTTTAACTTTTGAATGTGGTTTTCCATTCGATTGTTAGCATTATTTCCTAAACTACATGCATTTGCACGATAAGCACGAACCCACATGACCTTGCAACTGTGCCAACTTTTATAAAAGTACTCCAGGACAGCTTCATCATCTTTAAGTGCTTCTTCCAAATCCTATAAGTGCTCTTGATATATATTGTCACGCACCAAGAGTCGTAGAAACAAGGCAGGAACAACGGGGCAGAACACCGAGCGTGTATCTTCAAACGAAGCGCTAACCACCCTTCTTCTTCGTTCTCTTTGCCCTTTTTGGCTCGCTAGAGCTTGCCGGCACACGACTCTAGGTGGCATTATTCCACCTCTCATTAGAGCATCGACCCAATGCTTATACTTAAGGGGACAGCAAGGCCGATAACGAAAAAAAAGAGAGAGAGAGAAACGGTACCTATAGTGCACAGGGCATAAGTAGGTGCAAAAAAATTGTCTGAGGTTGGTCATATGAGTGAAAACCATTAACAGAGTTCACAGTTCATTCGAGACCCAACAGAATGTAAAAAAAAAACGAAAATGTTTGCGGTCCGAGCACAACAAGGCGAGTATCACTGCGTAATATAAGGTTTTAGGTGGACGACATGCACAATCTCCGTTCGTGATAAGTGGCGCTGGGTCGTTGCCGAGCCTCCGTCTGGAATAACTTCGTAGTTGACCTCGTTCAACCGCCGTAATACTTTGTAGGGTCCAAAGTACTTGCTCAGGAAGTTTTCGCTCAGACCTCGCCGTCTAACAGGAGTCCAAACCCACACTTGGTCGCCAGGTTGATAGGAGACTTGTCGATGGTGGATATTGTACCTTCGGGCGTCTTAATATTTCATTTCATTCATTAATTGCTGCGATCTTATGTGCACGCGAGCTAATTGACGTGCTTTCTCTGCACGCTGAATGTAATCGTCGACATCAGGTGTTAGTAGCTCGTGCTGGTCGATGTCACAACGAATCATAGCGTCTAGCATGGTTTGCACGTCTCGACCGTAAATGAGGCGAAGGGTGCGAACCTTGTCGTTTCCTAGGTTGCGGTGTTGTACGCAAACATTATGTATGGCAGGATTTCATCCCACGTTTTATGCTGCACATCCACGTACAAAGAAATCATGTCCGCCAGCGTTTTGTTCAGCCTTTCTCTTAAGCCATTACTCTGGGGGTGGTAAGCGGTTGTCTTGCGGTGGTTCGTGTAACTGAGCTTGAAGATGTCGTCCAACAGTTTTGCCGTAAACGCTGTCCCTCGGTCAGTGATGATGAATGATGGGGCACCGTGACGAAGCACAATGTGGTGCATGAAAAACTGGGCGATTTCAGATGCTGTACCGCGTGGCAATGACTTCGTTTCAGCGTAACGCGTCAAGTAATCAGTTGCAACGATGATCCACTTGTTTCCGGAGCAAGACAAAGGAAATGGTCCAAGGAGGTCCATCCCAACTTGGTCAAACGGCGTTCGCGGTAGATCCATGGGTTGTAAGAGGCCTGCAGGCTTTACAGGTGGTGACTTGCGATGCTGACATTCGGGGCATCCTTTCATGACAAGCTACGAGCTTTGGCCAGAAATATAGCTGTCGAACCCGGTCGAGCGTCCGTGAGTATCCCACGTGGTGGGACGTCGGCTCATCGTGGCAGGCTAATAGAATGTCATCACGAAGGTCTTGAGGGACGACTAGAAGATAAGATCTGCTGCCAACACCAGTGTTTTTCTTGTATAATATGCGGTGTCGTAAGCAAAATGACAGCAACGTACGAGAAAGTCCAAGGAACAGACGTGGTGCTGCCTTCTAAATGATGGATGATGGGCCTTAACTCGGGGTCCGCTCGTTGCTTACTGAAGAGGTCCGTCCCACTGAGAGTACCCAGGAAGGCTCTGTCGTCTTCTACAGCCGTGTGGTCGGATTCCAGAGGTGCTCGAGGTAGCGTGTCGGCGTCTTCATGCTTTCTACCCGACTTGTATACGACGGTGACATCGAACTCCTGAACTCGCAGACTTCATCGTGCTAATCGCCCAGAGGGGTCTCGGAGGTCAGCCAACCAACATAAAGCGTGGTGATCAGTCACAACTTTGAATGAGCGCCCATAGAGATAAGGCCTGAACTTTGTAATCACCCGTATTACCGCGAGACATTCCTTCTCTGACGTTGAATAGTTGGTTTCGGCACGTGATAGAGTACGACTCGCGTAGGCAATCACACGTTCGATCCCATCTTGTGTTTGCACCAGGATAGCTCCGAGACCAATGTTGCTTGCATCAGTGCGCACCTCTGTGTCAGCGTCCTCATCGAAATGACCGTGTACAGGAGGGAAAGACAATCGATGTTGCAGTTCCGCAAAAGCAGTCGCTTGTTTGTCAGTCCACTAAAATGGGGTGTCGTCACGCTTATGTCTGATGAGAGGCTCCGCAACCTTAGAGAAGTTTTCAATAAAGCGGCGATACTATGCGCAGAGCCCTAGAAATCAACGACGACTTTTTTCTGTCTGTCGGAGCTGGAAAAGCGGCCACAGCGGCAGTCTTCTCGGGTTTGGGCCGAACACCTGAAGCGCTCACAACGTGACCCAAGAACTTCAGTTCATTTGTAGCCAAAATGGCACTTCTCAGACTTGAGGGTAAGGTCAGCGGATTTTATGGCTTCAAAAACACTCCGAAGGCGACGAAGGTGCTCCTCAAACGTTTCTGAAAAGACGACATCATCTAGGTAGACGAGGCAAATTTTCCACTTGAGGTCAGTGAGAATGGTATCCACCATTCGTTGGAATGTGGCCGGAGCGGAACAGAGGCCGAATGGGAGCACTCGCAATTCATACAGGCCGTCAGGAGTTACAAAAGCCGTTTATTTCGTGGTCACGTTCATCAACTTCAATTTGCCAATAACCACTTTTGAGGTCGATTGAGGAAAAGTACTTTGCTCGCCTCAGCCTGTCAACAGAATCGTCCACCCGAGGCAACGGGTACACGTCTTTCTTTGTGACGTTACTCAGCTTCTATAATCGACACAAAAGCGAAGTGTACCATCCTTCTTCTTTACAAGGACCACTGGCGATGACCAAGGGCTGCTTCATGGCTGTACTACACAGTCTTGAAGCATTTCCTTCACTTGCTTTTGAATAGCGCGTCGTTCGGTTGGTGAAACGTGGTAAGGCTGTTGCCGTATAGGGTGCGCGTCGCCGTAGGTGATAATACGGTGTTTGGTAATCGATGTTTGACAAATTCTCAATGAACATGCAAAACAGGCGTGGAATTCTATCAACAGGCCATTGAGCCTTCGTTTGTTCTCGTCAGAAAGCGTTGAATTTATGTCGACGTCCTGGAGAGGTGCTTTGTCATTGTCGGTTGCCTCAGAAGTAAAACACTATGTCACATTGGTTACTGGGTAGGCATAGGCGATGACAGTACCAGGAAAAAGGTGTCGGCGCTCGTAGCTGAAGTTCATAAAAAGTATCTCGCAGTGGCCAGCCTGTAGGTCTACTAGGCTTCGTACTACGCAGACACCTGGGGAAAAGAGTAGGGATCGATTGCTCTCCACCACCATTTCACCATGTGCTGATTTGTTACACGCCCCTTGAACCATAACACTTGAGCGCGGTGGTATCTTCACAGCATCGTCAATTACCCGCAGACATACTCGATCGTGGCTGGGATTATGCTCTGGTGTGGCGCTTTTTGTTGAGAACATGACGAGGCATTGTCGAATGTCGATGATAGCACCGTGCTCCCTCAGGAAGTCCATGCCAATGATCAGGTCTCGAGAACACTGACGGAGAATGCGCAAGCTGACAACGAATGTAGAACCACGAATCTGTATTCGTGCTGTGCAAACGCCGAGTGGAATGACGATGTGCCCGCCAGCAGCATGAATCGGTCTGAGGTTCCAAGGCATCGCCACTTTATTTAGGAGAGCAGCCTGTTTTTCACTTATTATAGAAAAATCCGCACCCGTGTCAACTAAAGCACTGACTTTGCGACCGTCGAGCAGCCCTGGAATGTCTAATGAAATCTTTGCGGAACCAGCTAGTGTCGTCGTCGGGGAATCATCAGTTTGCGGAAGCGTCGGTAGGAGGCCTATAGCCTGTCCAGTATGAGTGGCCTCGCCCCCGAAGGTCGCTGTGGTTAGTTTTCCCGGCGTGGACTGAGTGACCGACCCTGCGCCACGCTCGAATAGGTGCCGCGATTAGGAGAAAATCGCCGCGGTGACGGGGAGCGTGAATGTTGCAAGGATGATGAAGTTCCGCACTGTTGAGCCACATACTCTTCGATTTCAGGGGGCCGCTGACTGAACCTGGGTGGTGGTCAGTTTATCGAAAATCCGCGTAGTCCAAGTTGCCGGTAAGGACACTGTCGGTACAGGTGCCCAGCTTCACCACAGTGGAAGCAGAGAGGTTGTCGATCTGGCGCACGCCAGACGTCTGATTTCTGCGAGATCAGGCGAGGTGCGCTGTAATATGCCACCTCTTGGACCGTCTGCAGCATGGCTGGGGCCACGGTGGGATGCGGAATTGCAGGTATAACAGGTTGCCGCAAAGCTTGAGCATATGACATGCGGGAAAAGTCACCGAGTGGTTGATAATTCCGCATGCAAGGGGGTTCTCTTAAGGCATGCTGGACTTCATCTTGGACAACGCTGGACAACGAGGAGGTAGTGGGCTGCGAGGGCACTGACAGCTTCTGGAGTTCTTCGCGGATGACTGAACGTATGAGCTCTCGGAAGAAATTCATTTGGCCACCGAAAGCTCCTAAGTAGTCCATAGTTGAAGCGTTGACGTGCCGTTCGTATGACGGGGCCCGGTGCCTAAGAGTACTTTTGATGGTGACGGCTTCCGCGAGAAATTCTGACACAGTCTTGGGTGGACTGCGTACAAGCCCACCGAAAAGCTGTTCTTTCACCCTGCGCATGAGGTACCGTACCTTCTTCTGGCATGCCGAGGTCAGCTCAGTGGAAAAGGCGCGTCATTTCCTCAACATACATCGCAACCCCTTCGATTGATTGATTGATATGTGAGGTTTAACGTCCCAAAACCACCATATGATTATGAGAGACGCTGTAGTGGAGGGCTCTGGAAATTTCGACCACCTGAGGTTCTTTAACATCGCAACCCCTTCATTCGGCAGTTGTATGCGGGACTGCAGATCGCTCTCAGCTCTCTCCCGATGGTCAGCGCTGGCATATGTCCCAAGAAGTCGGCGTTTGAAGTCTTCCCATGATGTAAGAATACCTGCCTGGTTCTTATACCAGACACGTGCGCTATCCAAAAGACTGAAATAGACGTGCTGCAGTTTGTCTGCGTCATCCCACTGGTTGCGCACGGCAACGAACTCGTAATGAACAAGCCAATCTTCCACATCCTCAAGTGCACTGCTATGAAAGGGATTTGGCATTCGCAGTGTGAGTAAGGTGCAATGAAGCGGCGTTGAGCCGTTCGTATCGGTTGGGTTGGTGTCGGTAAGGCTGGTCGGAGAGTGAGTGAGAAAGGAAAGGCCGGGAGGTTAACCAGATATTGGCATCTGGTTTGCTACCCAGCGCTGGGGGTGGGGAAGTAGGGGCAAAAAAGAGGGGTTAGAGAGAGAAAAAAAACGCACGCGCACTCATAAAAAAAAGAAAACGAAAACACACACTGGAAGGGCGTCCCAGCTACAACCGTTCAGCAAGGCCGGTCAATCGCAAAAAGTGCAGCAGCGCTTTCAAGGCCCTCTTCTGTGAAGTCGCATCCTGACGATACTGCAGAATTTCCTGCTCCGACAGAGGCTGATCATCTAACTTGTTGAGTTCCCTGCGAAGGCATAGTCGCCACCTACTATACGCTAGGCACTCACAAAGAACATTTTGAATGGTTTCCTCCTTGCCACAGTGGCCACAGGCTGCGGTGTCGGCCATCCCAATGCGGAAAGCGTAGGCGTTGGTAAATGCAACGCCCAACCACAGCCTACATAACAGGGTCTGGTCTGCTCGGCGAAGCCTCGACGGGACTTGAAGACTTAGCGTAGGGTCAAGCGAGTACAGTCGGGCATGCTTGAAGTGCGGCTGATTCCATTGCGATGTGGTTTGCCGGCGAGCAAGTCTGCGGAGCTCTCGTGCAGCATCCGTCCTAGAAAGTGGTAGTCGCAGTTTATGATTTTCTGTGTGGGCTGAGCGGGCAGCTTGATCGGCCCGTTCATTGCCGATGATTCCGCAGTGACTGGGCAACCACTGAAATGTAATTTGGTGCCCTTTCTCAGTCAGGTGGTGTATAACCTCTGCTATCTCTAGTACCAGCTGCTCGTGTGGTCCACGGCGTAAGGCTGATAGTAGAGACTGCAGTGCCGCCTTCGAGTCACAGAAAATAGTCTACTTGCGCGTAGGTTGATCAACTACAAATTGCAACGCGGTACGAAGTGCTGCCAATTCTGCTGCCGTTGATGTTGTTGCGTGAGATGTCTTGAATTTAATTGTCGTGGCCAACCTTGGTATCACTACTGCTCCTGTAGAGCTGTCCGGCTGAACCGATCCGTCAGTGTAGATATGTGTGGAGTCTTGATATCTCTCATACAAGAGAAGTAGTGTGAGCTGTTTAAGAGCCGGTGACGACAAATTGGCCTTTTTCTTGACGCCAGGTATGTTAATATTAATTATTGGTTGAGCGAGGCACCATGGCGGAGTCAAAGGTCTAGCGGCAGGAGAGAACGAAGTTGGGATCGACTCACCATGTGCGGTCACTGTTTTGCAGTAAGATGTGCATGGTCGGACCACTGGTAGAGAGGCTAGGTGATGTCGAGGAGTTCGAGCAAGGTGTCGTATATGTGTCCTCAGCACTTCCACGTTAATGTGGGTCTTGATGAGGTTGTCCCTTGTGATGGCGATAGTCGCCGCTGTTGATGCACTTTGGGGCAAGCCTAAACATATCCGGAGTGCTCGAGCCTGGACACTTTGAAGCATTCGTATGCTTGTTTTACTTGCGTTGGTTAACACAGGTAGGCTGTACCGAAGGAATCCAAGGAAAAGAAACCTGTATAGTCGCAACATAGCAGTTGTGGACATTCCCCAGTTCTTTCCAGTGAAGAACTTGAACAAATGACAGATGCCTGTCAATCGCCTTTTCATGTATGATACATGTGAGCTCCATGAGAGGTCTCTGTCAATTATAACACCTAGGAACTTAAACTTAAAGGCTGGTCGGAGCTGCCATGTTGCTTGCGAGCAGTTCAAACTCAGGAGATTGCCCTTGGATTCTTCTGCTAGCGCGGTGCACAGGAGTGACCACCGGTACAATGCTTGTGTTCCTGCTATGTGGAGGGGTACGGTGCATAGATTACCCAGCACGTCCACCAGTTTGTCACGCACCAAGAGCCGTAGAAACAAGACAGGAACAGAGGGGCAGAAAGACACGAATGTGTATCTTCAAACGAGGCGCTAACCACCCTTCTTCTTCATTCTGTTTGCCTTTTTTGGCTCGCTAGGGCTTGCCGGCTCACAACTCTAGGTGGCAATATTCACAGTATGTGCAAAAACCAGTTTCGTAATTTTATTTTTAACACACTTCTTATCTAGACTGCTTGACTTATGATGCATCACTTTGGTGTGTAAATACTTTAACACAAGCCATGAACACAACAAGATTCTACATTTGGGAAGAAGCTGCTTAATTATATTCATTTCATTTAAATCTTTGTCCATTACCACAATTTTGCACTTATCCTCCATGACAGGATTCAAACAAAGTAATTTCTCTAGGAAAGACTTTAATATTTCTGATGTCTCCTGCTGAAAAAATGCATAACATACAGGCCTCCCATGGCTTGTTCCATCTTCACACAGAATTGAATGCAAGATATACCCTTCTTTATTAACTTTATACGTACCATCAAAGAACAACACTTAAGGGTAATTTTTCTAGTAACTGGGTCATATGCTCCGATTAAAGCAATACGTACAAGAGACCATTTTCTGTATTCTTTTTAATATGAGCCTTTCACCCAAAGTTTTCAAAAAACAATTCGTTGATCTTTTCTAACAGAAGGGCTCCATGATGAGCCTTGTCCTGAATTTTTTGAACTGTTCTATGCTTCAAGTTTGTAATATCACGAGAAGTAACGTGTTTTCTCGTTTTCCTCAGAATAGCATCCTTTAGGTCTTTAGGTTTCACATTACAAGAAATCAAGTCCTGAAGTTGCTCTTCTTCAAAAGCACTCAATGCACGATTATTATTGTACGATACAAAAATCTGGGGACAATTTTATGGTTGTGCACATCTGCTAAATTTACAACTTCATAATAGGGCTGTAGAGAAACCCACAGCGCAAGCTTAAGTTCAACGTTGCAACCTGTACCGTTATACTTATAAGTGCTGAACTTGCTCCCTACAGAAAGATTTCCTCCACCTGTGCAAATATGGCTGTGTGATGATTTTGCTGATGTTGCTTTCTGCTCCTGTTCAGGGTCTTCACCACGAGGTGAGGAAGTACTGGTGTCAGCCACACTGCGTCCCTCGCACAGAACCACACCTTCTGACTGGGGCCTCACCGTGAATGTTGCGCCGCAGGCGTAGGGTGGCTCACAGTCAGAAGCTGGGCTCTGCTGAAAAGCAACAGAGCACAGTGGCACGGCAGTACGCCCAGTCTTCGTCACTTTGTGGTGCACACTTGCACCACTGACAAGAGTAGGAAAAACTGGTTTCTTGTTACTGCACCCTTTCTTATTTTCTCCCTAACCTCCTTTTCTAAACAGTGATCACCACGAGGTGAGAAAGCGCTGGTGTCAGCCGCACTGCGGCTCTTGCGCAGAACCACACCTTCTGGCTGGGGGCTCACCGTGAATGTTACACCGCAGGCGTTGGGTGGCTCACAGTCAGAAGCTGGGCTCTGCTCAAAAACAACAGAGCACAGTGGCACGTCAGTACGCCCAGTCTTCTTCACTTTGTGCTGCATCCACACCATCGACAAGTGCAGAAGCACACACAGGGCGCCGTTTTACTTGAGCGAAAACAGTCACAGCTGGAGCCCTAGTGCTTGCCAATGCAGTTATTGGCAGTGAAGGGTACCCATGAGCAGTGTCTGTTTCTGCGACCTTAGGTGTCACTGACATCACACTGTGACATTGTATGGTAGCAGAATCAGACTTCCGTGCAACGTCCGACCACATTTTCTTGAACGAAGATACAGGGGCTGCAACAAGCGTAGGGTCTGCGGAAAGAGCAGAAAAATTGGTTACATTATTCCAATACTGTGCCAGCCCTTCTGACTGATCACTGCGCTGGAATCGAAGCTTCTTGTGGTCCTTTTCTCTCTGGTGCTGCTGCTGTAATGCTCCATTGTGGCTTGCCTCAAGGTCCTCGCTTGCTTGCTTGATGGCCGCACGTAGCAGGCACACCAGCAGCTGGAACACAGAGGAGCACATTTACAGTTGAACCCCTCCATAAGGGAAGCCCTGAAGAATGAAGTTCTCATAGCAATGAAGAAATATAACGTCCACGATGAACATTCATTGAGTACAAGCTGTTTGCTCTCTCTCAACAGCGAAGAGATTTTAAAAGCACTCCCACAATACGTGTTAGTAATATGCGACTTTTTTTAGACTCTTAAACTAGATGAGAAAATAGATGTAAAATAATTGCAGCGCCGCTCATTTCACAAGTCGGGCACTTGGCTATTTGCCAAAAGGCATTGGTGCAACCATTTCTGTTTACATTGTTGAACAATGATGATAGCAAAATCACTTCTTTTTCTTCAAGAGAATAGTTTTGCTAATGCTTCCGTTGGCAACTACATCAGCACATGACATATAAAGTGCCATAATTTCGATAGATGTTCTGTAGACTGCCTAACTTCTTGCTGATGTGGTTCTGTCCGAATGCATGTCAAGACCTCACACAGTTTGCTTATGTGCAGTGTTGTTTGGCACTTCAGCTTCAATGGAGTGACACCAGGCGCTGTTGATCTACATGACTTTGTGTGAGCTGATGGTGACCTGATCGCATGCGAGGAGTTCTGCAATGTTGCCAACATCAGAAGTACTTGCCACAGTGGAAAAATAAGAAGTGTATGAACTGGCCTCCAGATTTGGTAGGCAAATCAATAAGGCTGTTCTCCTTCTGCAATAGATGGCATAATACGTAGTGAGCTGTGCACCAGGGTCTCACCGGCTTGCCATGTGTGTATATAAGGAAAGCGCAGCTGAACTATTGAGGGCAATAAAATGGGTTTGTTGACATTTTTTTCCCTTTGTCGAAGTTCTTGCGATCATCTGCTCATGCTGTGAAAGTAGAAACGAATGTAGGCTGTCGCCACAGGCACGGCTGTCATGCATAGATACCTATGCGAGCGCAACAGTCACATGAAAATGCGTGAAAAATCAACATACACATTTGTATAATAGGCACCTGCAACATGTATACCCCACTAGAGGGATGGTTTTGTTCTGTAGCACAATGAAGCTATAGGAAGAGTCAAAGCTGGTTTTTTTATTTTGCTTTTGTTTTGAATTGAATATTGGAATTTAGTTTCCGTATTCTAGACGTGTACTCTGTCAACACTGAAAGCTTTATTTACGTTCGTCGACAACTGCAGGCTGCGGTGCCCACCCTTACTTTTGTAAGGGCCTGTGATGCAGTGGTTTGTGTCGTCTTGAGTTGTAAAATAGTGCCTGTACATCCTCGCATGGCCAGTGGTTTAGCTGGACTCACATTACTCACATATTGAAGCAGTTTCTGTTACAAATATATTTTCTAACTTTGCCAATTGTGTCAGTGGTTATATGAGCATTCATGAGGCCCCACAGCAGAGTATGTCACGTCACATAAGCTGCGCAGGCTACAGTGAAACAAACCTATGGCTAACTAAGACTTAAATACATGTATACCTAGAGAGGAGCAGTAGTGACACTCTATTAAAAACCTCAGCAGAACCAATTCCTTCACTGCACTTAGCAGCTTGGCATTTAACGCAATTTTTTCTCACATTGGTCGGGTATCCCAGGTAGGGAACTTTATCGGCACAGTGTCCCTTGACAATGTCCCCCTTTGCGGCATGTTCCTCAGGACGTGTTCATTGTAGTGTGTTGTTCATTCTTTGCACATGCATTTGAGCTTGAAATGTTTTTTGCAGGCAAAATCAGTTGAATGAAGCGCCTGATTGTTCATGAGGACAGCTCGCCTCCACTTGTCCAGAAGATTGCAGTCTTTTCTTGCACAAAACAAGGAAAACGTTTTTCTCACGTCTTATACCCCGGGGTGTATTGCAGCACGGTACAAAACATTTTCTCCCAATTATGAACTGCAGACTGTGGTGCATTCTTACGAAATCATGTGTTAAATAACTGGGCAGCAACTGATGCTACCTATCATTGAAACCCAACAATTACAGCAAGAGCATGTCACACTCTCTTCACCGTGCTCCCACGCAGTCTTCTTTACATTATCTTTTTGAACGTGGCGCCGCCTGCCTTGTTCTCGCATAGTAGATGCCCTTTCGTAAGAGAGGGCTTGCTTGCCAGGCAGTGATATGAGAGCTTGCACACCAGCTGTAAAACTCACCATAAAATTATCTAAAGGAGTGTCACGTTGGCCAACGAGAGCGCTGTGAAGTGCCGTATAAGGGTATACAGCATATGTAGAGAGCACGCACAATGACTGTCAGTAGAAGCAACAGCTCACATTGATGCTGCCGACGTATGACGGCGATGTTGCCAACGGCCAATTTAAGTGTTTGGGGGGGCATCTAAGGTTTTCACATTAATAATGCGCCAGCCGGCATACTGGATAGCTTTTTTGGTGCACATAATTTATAGCTGATACATTCGAATGAGAGTAGTTATTTCGTTAAGTGGTTAGATGCACCAGCCATATTTTGCAGGAGCGCCTTGTGGAGGTGTCTGACATACAAACTATAACACTGAAATGACTAGCTAGCAAATGAATGAACTAGCATGCCACCTTAAGCAATTCCTTCACAAGAGCTCCAGTCGTAGATATAAATTTTCACATTTAATAGCACGAAGACCGCCACGCGAAATGGCACGTCTACGTGAGGTTCCTAAATGATGAACGCACTCAACGACTCAGTAGGTGTTAAAGCAGGGGCTTTGAATTAAGCGAGCCTTGACATAACCCATACTCATAGTGATAGACTTGCAACTTACATCGTAGAGTTGACTGAAAAATGTCTGCCTCAAATTCTTATTTGATTCATTTGATTGATCGATATGTGAGGTTTAACCACCATATGATTATGAGAGACGCCGTAGTGGAGGGCTCCGGAAATTTCGACCACCTGGGGTTTTTTAACGAGCACCCAAATCTGAGCAAACAAGCCTACAACATTTCCCTCTCCACCGGAAATGCAGCCGCTGCAGCCAGGATTCGATCCCACGAACTGCGAGTCAGCAGCCGAGTACCTTAGCCACTAGACCACCGCGGTGGGGCTGCCTGAAATTCTTACTTCTGATTCTATGCAACCGTGTCTTTGGTCGCAACTCATTACATTCAACAGATGGCATCATCAAATGCTTTCAGTCGACAGTAGACTTATTCTGGCATCAGAAGGTGCAACAGGCACTGATGGAATCCAACAGCAACGTAATTCTAGGGTGAAAGGTATTTCACAGCTCAACGCACACTGAAGGACAAGTGCATATCCAAAAAACAGATGCGTTGTACATCACCGAATCCGTGCTTCTAAAGCAAAGTTGGTAATCGAGAGCGACTGTAAACAATCGAGGGTCGCGAGAGGTCACGTGACAGCACCTAGCCAAAACCAACTTGGCCCCAGCCTCAGAGAGGTTCGAGAAGAGAAAGAGGAAGTGTGCTTTTAAGCACATATATTGTGACTTAACGAAGTTGCAGGGGTGTTCGCACACCTCTCCTACTGTGCGCAAAAAAAAATGACGATGACAACAAGAGTGAGGAAAGCCGCAAAGTAAGCTTGGGTGAAGTTGATGCTTTTAACATCGTTCGCGCATTCTTTAGCACCCACGACAATGAGGAAGCTATGCGAAGCGTACTAAGCGGTTAGCCATCAAACTCCTTCAAAGCAATGTCATTATATGAAACAGAACAAAGTCACCAACAACCTTAAATAAATTTTAATTGTGCTGTGTAACTGCAAGATTTGCATATTTTTCAGTTCTCACTGCGAAGAAATTGTGACAACCAACAGAAATTGAGGTTTTCGACTGTACAGCAGTTGCAATAGCTAAAAAAAATCTCAGAAATTTCTGTGCACAGACATGTGTGGTGTCTCACATATCATGTTACTAAATTCATGTTTCTGTAGAGCTTGTGTGGGTTCCGGCTCACTCACAGGTAGCAGGCAACATCATCGCTGACTACCATGCCTGAGAAATGTTAACCTGGGCCGAGCAAGAACTGCAAGAGCTACTGCACCCGGGTACCGGCCTTTGGCGACATTACCCGGTTACACCAAGAGGAATGGTGCAAACTGCTAGAACCGCACCCCAAACTGTCCAGGCAACAGCAGACGATCCCACATTGAGCGCAGGCAGGATCGCTTAAGCATCACGTTCTATTTACTAATGTCATTTCCTTCCTCACATCAAACTCTTTATTTTACTTCATTTTGGCATGGGTTTTGCAAGAACTACTCATGCGAAACAATACTAATATTGTTTAACCATAACATTTCCTCTACTTTTGACAAGAGCCATATTACTCAGCGTAATTTTTTAGATTTTGCTAAAGCTTTTGACAAGGTGTCTCATCGCTTACTACTTCTCCAACTTAATATTCTTAACATTGACCCTAGCACCTTGAACTGGATAACCATGCTCAATTTGTAACTTGATGCTGCATCCCCTTGTTGTTATGTAAAGTCGGATGTCCCTCAAGGCTCCGTCCTCGGCGCGTTGTTATTTCTAATTTATATTAATGACTTACCTATAGTAATTATTAGTCCCACTAAACTATTTGCTGATGACTGTGTTTTATGCCATGAAATAACTAATCAGCATGATAACTCTATTCTTCAATCTGACTTGAATAACGTATAAAGCAACTGCTCGCAACGACTTATGTTCTTAATGCTTCATTGCGAACGGATTCAAGTTTTAGGGATGCAAGTCAAGAAGATCACCACCTTTCGAATACGAAAGGTGGTGATCAAGGAGCTTCTCAAGGAGCTTCTTATAGACTTGATTAAGCAGGTGCCTCTTGACCACATGCACCTTGCATGTCTAGGTGTTGTGTGTAAGCTCTTGCTGCTATGGATGAAAGGGGAGAAAGCTTACAGAATTGGGGAAAAAATAAATAGAGAGTATGTCTGGAGCAAACACTGAAATACGGCACAATGTGCCATCAGAGATGTCGCGAAAGCTCAGAAGCCTCTCAGACATTCACAGGACATTCACAGGTGGAAGGCTTCAGAATTCCATCTTTTTTTGCTCTATACTAGTCTAGTGGTCTTAAGATCAAATGTACCTTACCAAGTGGCAGATAATATCATGGCATTGCATACAGCTATGAGCATTCTGCGCAGTTTGCTGTCATGTGCCGAGCACCTGGAGTATGCAGAGAAATTGTTAGTGCACTTTGTTAATGTATTCATTACAATATATGGCAATCACGCTGTTTCATACAATGTTCACTGTTTGGTGCACATCATGGATGATGTTCGAATTCATGGACCTCTACATGGATACAGCACTTTCCCTTTTGAAAACTACATGCCTAGGCTCAAAAAGTACGTCAGAAAGCCTGAAAAGCCTCTCCGTCAGCTGTACAATAAAATTATGGAAGAGCAAGCATTGGCTGGCATGGTTGGCAGATCAGAAAGTTCTCTTGCTAATAATCCAAGCAATGGAAACTTAACAAAAGTTCAAAAGCTGATTTTAAGGCATGATAATGGACCGCTTCCACTAGGTTGTGTAGGACCTCAATTCAAAGGTTTAAAGTTCTCTCACTATGTCACGATAAAAGTGAACAAGAAAGACTGCACGTGCATGTTACATTATAATAGTGTTCTCAAAGTGGAGAAGTTTGCAATTTGTAATGTTGGCCTAGAGCCTGTGCTTATTGAGAGAAATTATGAGAAATTGGAAGACCTTTACACTTATCCATGCAACTCCCCTTTCATGAACATATTTTTAGCTTCCAAGCTTTCAGAGCTCTGATTCTTGCCTGTTTCGGATATTGCACTGAAATGTGCCAGGCTGCTTTTCAGGGGGAAGTATGCTGTGTTTCCAATGAGACACCTGCAGTGATATTTGTTAGAATTCTATTTACGCTTTGTAATTTTACTTCGTGCCGTTCAACTAGCTGCTTATAACTTAATATTATTTTTAAAAGGCATGTGTTTATACTTGTCTGAGACAGTCTCTCTCTTTCGAAGCTCAGCAGTCTTCCGTTATGAAAAGTGTGGCTGCAGTTAGGTTCTTTCTGTCCTGTACAGAACTTTACTACATTTAGTATGTTTAACCTATTATATAAGCTTTTATGTAACTTGAGCTGCTAGAAACAAAAAAGCATGGCATATAGACTGAACTGACACAAAACAGGCCTGCAACAATGAAGGTGCCCAAACTAGTTTGTGTTTGTACATCCTTCTTTTTTGTGTTGCTTGTTGCTTTTCTTAGATGCTTTTCAGTTATGCGTTTTATCATGTTTTGCTTCTTCATGTATCTTGAGTCGGCAGATTTGCCGTGGTAGAATTCCCTGAAGAAGACGACAGCTTGGCTGCTGTGCATGCGTCGTAGCTTAATGAGAGTAGAAATCGGACGCATTCGCCAATCATAAAAGGTTCTACATAGCTTTCTCGTGTAATCACCGAATGAGCAACACCATCACCTGACTGGGTGCAAACAAATTGTGTGGTGAAAGGCTGGGCTCGTATGATTGCACTTATGCTTCTTGTGTTCCCTGCACTGATATGTATATTTTTCAGAGACTTATGAGAATGCATAAAAAATTCAGCAAAGTTTGGAATACTATACAGAAATGAGCGAGGAGGAAGAGTAGAGCCGAGGTAAAAGAAAAAAAAAAGAACTGCCTTGCCTTATGACTACGACAGCCAACATGAGACGATAGTTCAGGTGAAGATTACAGCTCCAAACCATCGAGACCACCAACACCACCTGAAACGATGAAAAAAAACGGTATGAAAGAAGTTCTCTTATAGCTGTTTGTGTGTGTGCACACGCCCTAAAAGTTGAGATTGAGCTGCTATTATTATCATATATACTATTAATATGGTCTTTTTGCATTGCTTTCTGACTGCAAGCCTCCTGTGTTCTTTAAGTTTTGCACTATAACCCTTTTAACAGCACAAAGCAAATGTGTATAGGTTAAAAGCTTTACTTTGAAATTAATTTTCAGATGCCTATATTCCGACATCTTCTAAATTGTCCAAAAGACCTGGACAACAAAATAAACATTTTAAAGGTTTGTTGTGCATGTTTTCACAGCAACTGACTTATAAACGTTTTAAAAATAGGAATTGTCAAATGAATATTTCATGTAAACATTGCTTTAACCATTTGTAGTGGGCTGTGAACATGGAGCATTGCTCCAAGCAAGACTGAACTGCCCTCAGTTTATACCCAGTACCAAATCATTTACTCGTATTGTGACACCACTCGTAAAAAAAAGTCATAACTTATGTTGACAACATTCACAGCAAGACACATTCATGACATTCTTTTACTCAGTCACATTAATGAGTCTCACTGCTTGTCATAAGCCAGCAGGTTATTTGAAGACAAGGGCAAGACCCAGTCTTTCTGGTGGTGAATACAATATCTTTTGAGATTCTAATTATGGTATTTAGCCTTTTGAAACAAGAAGCTGAGACATGTATGTCAGTGTTTCTGCTACAACTCTAGAAGCAGCCGGGCCTGTTGCTCAGTCACTTGGTGTATATTGGCAAGTAGCACATCATCTTGCTCCCATGTTTTTTTTTCATTGCACGTTGCTTTCCCTTTTTATGAGCAGTTAAGTAGTTTCATGACATTGAAATCATCAACTAGCCCAATCTGTGTCAAGTATGGTTTACTTCCAAACAAATGTAGCACACTAGTGATATGTACTGTTGCTCATTGATATTCTTTTGGCTTGTGCGAGCTGTGTACAGATGTTCATGCTCTTTTTCTTTTTTTCAGCTGCTTCTGGTAGTGCTGGTCCCGAGATGCAGCATGAGCATTTTCAATTTCATGCTGGTAAATGCCACTCATTAACCATATTACTAAAGCAAGCTAAAAGTAGACATTTCTGCTAATGAGCAAATAGTTATGAAGCAGGTTTCCCTTTTAATATGTCAGGCACAACAGCACAGTCGTTCATAGTTTGTTTTGTGTGCCACTTTTATGAATATCTGTGCTTGCAGTGGATATGCATAGACATGCGGACTTTGTTTTTGTTACCCTCAGCTGCTCCCTTGAGCCTGGCAGCAGGACACCACCTGGAAGCCATGCACCCAGACGTTGTGCTTGTAAACATTAAGTTTTCCTTCATTATTGGCATGATTATAGCTTTGACATAACAATAAGCAAAGTCTTGGTAGACAGCCTATAGGGAGCTTGCGCAAACAATGGCGACGCTATGCACTCTGGGTAGACCCATTTTTTTTGTCAGAAGCGGCCGGGAAGCACAGTAGTGCAGGTGTGTTTCCTAACCTTGTTGTAGCTTGCAGGTGCGAGTGCGACGCAAATTTGACTCCAAGATGTGTCATCCACGATGTCAGCAATACCAGATGACTACTCCGCATTGTACGCGAACGCAATAGAGACCATGCATTTGAAAAAAGAAAAAAAAGTGTTCAAGGCGTGCTCGACGTACTTCCTTCCCACATGCAATCCCTCCGAGCTTAGCTTCCAATGCTTTCGTTGTGTTGAGAAAAAAGAGACGGATAGTTTTAACTCTGCTCGCACTGGGCGAATTCTAAAAATGTTTGCGGTGCTCGATTCGTGTGGCAATCAGCGTTCATAGTGAAACTGTTCTACAACTGCTTGGAAAAGTGTTTCAGCGCTCCTTTAAGTAGCATAGTTCCAAAAGGCTTTACGCATAGTTTACAGAGATGCATTCAATTCATTCTGCCCATGTGCAACCAGCACTTGATGTTATGAAGCACTAATAACTCACTTGTTTGACATAAACATTGCAGCCATCTTATCAATGATCTTAACCTGAGTATATTTTTCTAGCTTTTATGGAAAGAAAGCTGTCCACACTCAACCAAATAAAGATGGTGCAGCAGACTCAGACCCAGCTGCTTGCAAAACTCAGAAATAGGTCTGAAAACTCAGGTGTGGAAGAGAGAAGCCAGCTTCCCGGCCTGCCCTTCCAAACAGTTCGCGATTTAATGGAGTGGAACGAGAAGATGGCAATGAACAAGGAAGCAAATGTTCAAGTGGTAATATAACTACTTGAATTATTCGTACACAATTTTCAGCAAAAATATCTTCTATCTAAGTTCTACATGTAACCATCGTCTCGGCTAAAACGTATAGCATCTTATAAGGGCATTTCTGTGCTGAGCTTTGTCATTTATCTCATATTTTTAGAAAAAGAACATGATGATTCAAAGTGGTGACAGTGTTAGACAAAAAATAATGAGAATATCGAAAAGTTTGATGACATGGGACCTCGCGAAACAATTTTCTTGGTTTGGTGCGAAGGAAAAAAAAAGTTCAACAAGTTAAACATCTGCAAACTTCTCTGTAGTAAGACTGCATGCCACTTTGATTTCCTCCATTACTTTGATAAAATTTCGTTAACCCCTCAAAATACTTTTGGTTCACAGCATGCTTGACTGCCAATGCAAATAACCAGGCAGAGGCAATGCTAGAGAATGTCGAGAAGGCCTTGGTTCCGCCATGCTGCTGAGAGAGCAGCAGCGGGCCACCGAAGAGTACCTATTAACGAAGACGAAGCTGGTTATTGATAGTGACAACAATAAATAATTTTTCTGGTCACTTGATCAATTCCTTAGTTCCTGAATAATTGGCAAGATTTTAAGTGATATATTTATTCATACTAGAAAAAGTGTGTTGATTGGATGAGGAATATGTATCCTGTAGGGTAACTGCCTCTCTCAAGTGAAGGTGGGGGGGGTGGGGGGAGGGGTCGTGGATGGCTCACCCATTCGTAAAGTTTTTAAAGTATGAGCGTAGTCAGAAATGTTTTTCGGGGGAGGGGGGTTCATTGATACTTTTTGCATGTTCGTGCTTGTCTTTGGTTGTGTGGGTGTATATATACACAAGCAAAACTAAAAAAGGGGACTTAACCCCCCGAACCACCCCTGGCTACGCCCCTGTGTCCCGATAACATCCCCGCACTTCCTATTTAAACATCCCAAACACTTCCAATGTGGGACATCCCATTTGGGTCTTTTTTGTAACACTTGGGATGTTTTTCCGTCTTGTGTGGGAAGTCTTTTGAATGTCCGAACAGCCAAAAAGGAAATCATTTGGAAGTCTTTTGGGCGTCCTTGTGTTGCTTTCGAAGAAAACTTGAAATTAACTGAAATGGCCCGGCCTGGTTCGAAGGAAAGTTGCCCAGCCACGGGTTGTGTATGCTGACGTGCGGTGCGCGGCCACTTTTTTATCTCTTACGCGGGAGTGCCTGTCGCTAGCGACGAGTGCATCTCGCTAACGCACCATGTAATTTAGGGTCGACGCCAGTGCTTTATTAATTAATTCGAAGTTATAAACTTGGGCGTGCGGTCAGTTTAAAAGGTAAAATAGGTATGAAGGCTGGTGTCGAATGCGAGAAAGTCATGAGATTATCTACATTTCAAATTCGGCCGCACGAATATTTTTTTACATAAAGCTTTGACGCAATAAAGTTCCTCGGTATTGTTGGGTCTACTTTAGTGAAATTCCTTTTATGAAAAAAAATGTTATGATGTATTTGTACCCTAAGCGACTTAGGAATTTCATTTATCGATGTTGAGAAAAGTGTCATTTCAAGTTTTGGCGCAGTTTAAAAGTTGTGGTTGGTTAATAAGTACGCAACATTGGCGAGCCATGCTATTCTGAATATAATGCATTTCTTCAAAATTTTCATTGTGTAATCTGTCGTAAATGATCTATCATCAGCTAAATGTATTATCAGCAACACATGGAGTGAGTGCCACTCATCAGACTATTTATAAATTACACAAAAACACGAATATTCCAGTTGTCCAACAGGCACCTATGAAATTCGCACCAAAAAATGCTGTTTACAAAAAATGATTCCGGCCTAAATATGGGCAAGGTTTTGTGAATTTTAATTACAATATTCTGTAACGAAGGCATACTTTTGCCTACTCTACAGGTACTGCGTAGAATGTGAATGAATATTTTGATAAACTGATGCTGTTTTGTTATGGCAAGATTATTTTTCTGTTGGTATCACAAGCACTGCATTTAGTACAGACTTTTTCAAAGCTTTTAATCGTGTTACATTTATCAACTTTCTAATTTATGTTTTGCTTTTTTTTTGTTACAGATCAGCTATTTATTCATGGACAATGTCAGAAGTGATAAATATGCCGTGCCCCGAAACCTCCATCATATTGTATCTAACGTGGTTACAAAGAAGTACTGCGACTGCGAGAAGAAGTACTGCGAGAAGAACACCGACTTTGACGATTGGCTACAGATCTACGAACAGATGAGCGCACTCTACAACTGGGAGACGACGCTCATGCTCGCCATTATCATCTTTCATCTTGAGGGAATGGCCAAAGTTTGGTTTTGCAACCACGAGCAAGAGATTCCAAGCTGGGACATTTGCAAGCGAAAACTCATTGCACTACTCGGCAAGCGCATTGGGCAACATCGAGCTGCACAGAGAGATCTCGCGTGCCGACTGCAAACCCACACCGAGTCATAATTGGTGTACATTCAAGACCTGCTCACTCTCTGCCGTAAGGATGACGACAAGATGCCCAGAAATGTAAAAGCCACGCACATTCCCAAAGGAATGCCTTTAATTTGGTGGTATTCGAACTCGTAAACAGTCGACGACGCCATTAGTGAATGTCGGTGCTATGAAGAAGCGGAAAGTCGTCGCGTTGCTCCTCAGTTTTCCCGCCGGCCTAACACAACTGCGACATATACTTGCGAAGACATCTATCTACCACCTACTCCTGCTGCAGCCAAGAATACGGTATCACTCGTCCACCACGAAATTGAAGCTGCAGCTTCAGTCTTCACGGAAGGTCTTGGCCACGGCGATTCACACACGATTTCTCTAATACAGACCATTGTGCGCCAGGAGCTCGCTAACCCCGGACTGCAGACGCTCTGCGCAGTGAATAGAGCAGACTACCGTCCACCCACGAGCAAGAGATTTTGCAACCACGAGCAAGAGATTCCAAGCTGGGACATTTGCAAGCGAAAACTCATTGCACTACTCGGCAAGCGCATTGGGCAACATCGAGCTGCACAGAGAGATCTCGCGTGCCGACTGCAAACCCACACCGAGTGGGTTTGCAGTCGGGGCACGACACCGGTTCCGGAATGGAGCGCTTACCCTGTCTGCTCTTACAGGCTTTCCTGCTGATTTCTACTCCAGACGTGCTGCCTGATGCCGCCTTTCTGTGCGGCGTCACTTCATGCTCCGTGGAAATACCAGTGCATTCGACGCTACCGCCAGGAGTGGATAATCATCAGTTCCTACACCAGCAACCATGGTCATCGACTACGATAATCAACGCCACTATCTTCGGGGGAGGCACCGCATATAAGCATTTTCCCGGAGAGGCTTGCTTGGGGCACGACACCGGTTCCGGAATGGAGCGCTTACCCTGTCTGCTCTTACAGGCTTTCCTGCTGATTTCTACTCCAGACGTGCTGCCTGATGCCGCCTTTCTGTGCGGCGTCACTTCATGCTCCGTGGAAATACCAGTGCATTCGACGCTACCGCCAGGAGTGGATAATCATCAGTTCCTACACCAGCAACCATGGTCATCGACTACGATAATCAACGCCACTATCTTCGGGGGAGGCACCGCATATAAGCATTTTCCCGGAGAGGCTTGCTTGGGGCACGACACCGGTTCCGGAATGGAGCGCTTACCCTGTCTGCTCTTACAGGTTAGTTATTTAGACCGCTCTTGCTGTCCCCGCAGCAGCAATCGTTGCTTTCTTATGGTGTCGTGCCCAAGTGAACTGTTCCTTATGTTTGAACGCTGTAAGAATTGGTTTCGCATGTATACCAATAGCCTGCTTTTATTGCTATCCGGTGACGTTGAATCTAATCCCGGTCCTAACACAAACGAAGTTCTAACTACCGTCCTGGCCACTGTCCAGAGGATAGATTCCAGACAAGAAGAAATACTGAATGATCTGCGCGCCCTGAAACTTTGGCAGACATCTGTTGATGACGAACTAAAGCAGATATCCTCCCGGATGCATGCCGTGGAGGTGGACGTTATGGCTTTAAAGCAAAATGATGGTTCATCGACTTCCTTGTCACAAACTTCCGGCGTCAACATATGCGAAAAAATAAAGGCTATTGAATCGCGATGTGAAGATGCCGAGAACAGGTTACGACGTTCTAACCTGCTTTTCTTTGGCCTACCTGACGAACCGTCTGAGTCCTGGTTCTCATCCGAACAGAAAGTTATTCAATTATGTTCGCAGCACCTGGGCATAACACTTCAATCCTCGCAAGTTGAAAGAGCCCACAGGCTTGGAAGATACAACTCTGATAAGTGCAGACCGATCATCACAAAGTTCGCTTTCTTTAAAGACAAGCACAGCATCATGGAAATGGGCCACAAACTGAAGGGCACGCTCTTTGCCATCCGTGAGGATTTTGCTCCGCAAACACGGTTTGCTAGGAAAAAGTTGTTAGAATTTGGAAAAGCTAAAAAAGTGCCTTTCAAGCTTTCAGTCGATAAACTGCGAATCGATAACGTTACTTACGTGTACGACGCAATCAATGACAAAATAACACCTGCATCGCAATAGCTCGCGCGTAGGTCGGCTACGCACACACTTGCAAACAATTTCCTGCCACATGCTGATCCCATTCAGTACAAGAACTTCACTTTATCATACACCAACATACGCAGTATTATTTCAAAGCGTACTGAGTTGTGCTCTTATCTTGAAAACAGCAACTGCGATATCTTGCTGCTTACGGAAACTTGGCTAAACCCTAATATCTCAGATAGTGAAGTTTTGCTTGACTCACCTGATTTCCATATTTTCAGGAAAGATAGGATAGGTAGAGCTGGTGGGGGGGTACTTATTGCCATAAAAAGTCATATCACATCTTTTGTGATTGACATTCCGTCACGGTTGGAAATTGTTTGGGTGTGCTCCTCATCACATGCATCCAAAACAATTTTCGGAGTATGTTACAGGCCGCCAGATTGCTCGGAAAGTTTTGTTACAGATTTGCACGACAACTTGACAAATTTGCGCTCTAAGTTTCCTAAAGCTGACGTTTTCCTCTTGGGCGATTTCAACTACCCTGAAATTGACTGGTCCAATCTAACTTCCCTCTCACGCAATTCCAGAGAGTTCCTCGATCTAACCCTTGACTTCTCTTTTGTTCAATTAATTGACCAACCCACGCGCCAACACAACATTCTTGACCTGCTTCTATCGTCAGCTCCTGAAAAAGCTACATCAACCTTATATCTAGATGGTCTCAGTGACCACCGTCTCATTCAGGTATCTATTAGCTTACCTGCATCCAAGCCTTATGTCTCTCCAAGGCCAATACTTGATTATAAAAGAGGTGATTATCAATCCATAAATCAGAGTTTAGTTGACTTCTCTCACTCATTTATGGCCTCTTTCTTCAACCGCTCAGTCAACGAAAATTGGTGCCTTTATAAAGAAAAATTGTTGAGCCTGGTGCATGAACATATCCCTCGCTTGACAATTCGCGTAAATACATCTAAACCATGGTTTACCCGTACACTTCGCACCCTTCGAAATAAAAAGAAGCGTCTTTTCAGTAAGGCAAAGTTATTGCAATCTTCGGTAGCATGGGCGAAGCATCGTGATTCTGATAAGGTTTATTGTCATGCTGTGCGTCAGGCGAAACACAAGTTCTTTTCACATGACCTACAGTCACTTTTAAAAAACGACCCTAAGAAATTCTGGAAATCAATCGCCCCCACACGCTCTAACACTCGTATCACGATTTTGAACAGCGCCGGTGTTACGGTCTCTCCTGAATCTTGCCCAGTGGTGTTTAATAATTACTTCACTTCAGTTTTTACGAAAGAAAATTACACTAACATGCCTCTGCCACCTACATTTCAGTATCGTTTTATGGATCCTATAGAGATTAATCCTGCAGGTATCTCTTCCCTAATTACAAATCTCAAGACGTCCACATGTTCAGGTGTCGACGGCATAAACTCTAAAATCTTAAAGCATACCGTTGTTCCGTCTAGTACCATTCTCGGTCACATCTTTCAGCAATCGTTACAAACTGGCGAGATTCCATATGACTGGAAAATCGCTAAGGTCATTCCGGTCTTCAAATCCGGGGACAAATGCCTGCCCAGTAATTATCGTCCCATATCCTTAACGAGCATCCCATGTAAGCTACTTGAGCACATTATTTCTTCACATGTTGCATCACACTTAGAACAAAACCTATACTTTTTTAAAAATCAGCACGGCTTCCGCAAAGGACTTTCCTGTGATACACAGCTTATCGAATTCACGCATGAGATCTTTAACAATATGGATGAAAATTTACCAACAGACAGCATATTCATCGACTTTTCTAAGGCATTTGACCGCGTTGCACATTGTCGTTTAATAGCTAAAGTATCATCTCTGAACTTAGATTCACTTACAGTCTCTTGGATTAGGAACTTCCTGTGTTTTCGCAAACAGTGTACTGTAATTGATAACATGTCTTCCCCTCTCTCGGAGGTGACATCTGGTGTCCCTCAGGGGAGCGTTATTGGCCCTTTGTTATTTTTAATTTTTATCAATGATCTTCCCTCAGAAATCACGTCATCAATTCGCCTCTTCGCGGACGACTGCATAATCTATCGCAAAATCACTTCACCATCAGATCATACAGCTCTGCAGCAAGACCTTGATCGTGTAACCACATGGTGCTCAGATTGGCAAATGTCATTAAACGTTGATAAGTGCAATCAAATGACCTTCACTCGAAAGCGCTCACTCTCAACATTTCAGTATTTCCTTGATGGTAGCCCTCTAAGACCTACTTCATCTTATAAGTATCTAGGCATCCATCTGGCATCGAACCTTTCTTGGGCCAGTCATATCAACAAGATTACTGCTGACGCGTCACGAACGCTTGGTTACCTAAAACGCAACCTTCGTGATGCACCTCCTACCACACGCAAGCTCGCTTACCAAACACTCGTGCGCCCTAAACTCGAATACGCTTCTTCTATATGGTCACCTGACCAAGATTATCTATCCCGAAGCCTGGAATCGGTTCAAAACCGCGCTGCTCGCTTTATCACCGGTAACTACAGCAGGCATTCTAGTGTAACTAAAATCAAGCAGTCGCTCTCTCTTTCCTCTCTCGCCTCCCGCAGAAACATTTCTCTTTTATGTCTGTTGCACAGAATCATCAACAGCAAGCACAGTTTTTCCTTGCCACTTCTCAAACCTCATCGATATTCCCGTCGTTTGCAGCATAACCTCAGTTTTCAGCGTCTATACGGGCACACTAACGCCTATAATTCATCTTCATTACCACGTGCCATTGTACTCTGGAACAATCTTCCTGAAAATATAGCAAACGTGAAAGAAACCGAGATCTTTAGAGGCTTGCTTGAAAAACTGCCTCTTGAACTCTAGTTGTGTGCGCCGTACCTATTGTACTCCTGCTAGTTTCTGATTCTTAACGCGGTCGCCTCTAACACTGTAACGCTTCTTGTATTATATAGTTATGTAGTATCGTTTGGAATTGTATAACGTTATTGTTTGCTATTTTCTTTCATCTGTATCTTTTTTGCGCAGCCACGTGCTTTTTGGCTTTTATAGAAAAATATTTCACAATTTTGTATTGTATACTTGCGTATTATCGTTCCGAATTATATAATGTTATTGTTTGCTGCTTCTTTCGTTCTTTTCTATTTTTACGCAGCCAGACTTTTGCATATGTATATATTTTCATCGCTCTTTGAAAATCAAAATGTACCCCCCCCCTCACGCAATGTTCCCCCGTGGAACCCGTGAGGTACTTGTATAAATAAATAAATAAATAAATAAATAAACCCGGTTCACCTAATCTGCCCCGAAATTCGTACGCCCGTCCTCGACACCGGAACCAGGTAGCATGGCAAACTCCCGATGACAGCCCTATTTGCTTCTGTTACGGATACGTAGGCCACATTTCCCGCCACTGCCATAGTACCTGGAGCTCACAGCTCTGCTCCAGCTATTCCAACAATGAGCATTCTCTCGTTAGTTCCTGACTCACCGTAACAATATATTCGTACCTCACTAGAGAAAACTTTCACCACGAATCGGTCGTACTGCGAGACTGTGCTGGGCACAGGTATATCTCGAAGCATTTTTTTGGAAATGATCTGAGGCACGTTTGTAGAAAAGGGATATTTTTTTTCTATCTGTTTGTGTTAACCTACCAAAGGTGTGCTCGGGTCGACGACATAGGGAGCGCAGCGATGGTTTCTCACCAGCACAGAGTAGCCTTTGTGACAAAGCACCTGATGGCACTGAGGGCAAAAAGACGGAGACCACTCACACTCTTCCCAAGAAAGTCGCGTCTTGGCTGTCTCTCAACATCACACAGAGCGACTAAGTTTTTTTCAGTCTCTTGGGTGGCCAGTGAATGCTTCATGACCTCCGCACGGATACCGCATTCAGATAAAGGCTTCAATTGCATTCAATTCTCAAAATGGTGGTACTTCCAAAACCATTTCCCACAGCTGCGGCACGGTCTCCATAATAACTTGGTCGCACTTTCAGTCACCCCTACAGCATATGAGGGTGCATTCCTATATAGTCAATTTACAAGCTTCAAGTGGTCTTTTATGGCACCTGCACCAGCGGAGCCAGCTTGACATGTTGGGGCGGCATTCACTCATGCTCCTACGTTTAATTCACACATATACCCAATAAAGTAGATGCGGGGAGAGCCGCTAAAGTAGCTCAGTTGATAGAGCATCAGACGTGTTATTCAAAGATGCAGGTTTGGTCCCTGCCCACGGCAAGTTGTCTTTCTGCCCACGGCAAGTTGTCTTTTTATCCACTTTTCTTTCTTCACATTTATTATACAAGTAACTCTCATAACATCCCCTATGCTTTCTTTGGCAGGATTGCCTGTCAGATCTCATTATTACTGTATCTACACTCGCTTTGCATATTGCTGAAATTGGCGGATCATTTTCGAGCTTTCATTCGAAATTATGCTTTGAGAAGCCACTGCCTCACAAGGCTGACTCGGAAGGATGTCCCCTTTTGTTGGAAAGAGGAAAGTGACGATGCCTACACAGAAATGGTCCGGATAGTTTCTTCTGATCCAGTGCTGTGTTTACCAGACTTCGCGCTGCCCTTTGAACTGAACCCCAATGCGTCTCATTTTAGACCGGGAGCCGTACGTCCACCAAACTAACGACTTCATGTAGTTGGACTCTACAGCTACAACTTTAACAAAAAAGCACTCAACTACACGACGAGGAAAGAAGCTTTAGCCACTTTAAAAGCCGTCCACTACTTTTGGTCATATTTTGAAGGCACGAAGTTCAAGCTTTATACAGACCACGAAGCCCTTAGATATATACGATAGCTGAAGTTAAGAAAAAGATAACCCGCAGGCATACGCGTATCAGCCGGGGGGGGGGGGGGGGGGGGCAAGTGGGGCGTTAGCTCTCACTTTTCTCAGTGGGCGGGGGGCTCATGTATATATATATATATATATATATATATATATATTAAAAAGGTGTTTATTGACGTGTGTTGCGACGGTGGCCCTACGATAAAAACACGATCGGGACAGAGCAACGGTCAAGCAGATGCCGTCGACGATTAGCACGAGGCGAGCGAGAGAAGCCCAGAACCCAGTACCCAAGTGGTGGCGATGTTGCTTGCCAACGATGCGTTTTCTTCTTCACAGTATATATATATATATATATATATATATATATATATATATATATATATATATATATATATATCCTGGCTGACGAGTGACGTAGGTTCGCCGTCCCCCTCTCGCGAAAGAGTTGGTACGCCACTGCCCGCAGGGTGGGAGAACTTCAGCAATTTGACTGAGGAAACTTATCGCCCCGGAGCCTCCATGACGGACGCGGATGCGATGTTGCAATTAGCGATGGAGCTGCCATAATTTTACGAAGGTATTGTTTAGAGGATATTGAGAGAAAGAGAGGTTCAGCAGCAGACAGAACATGGAAGAATTGCCGTGCCTGCTTCCTTAGCTTCAAAAATATTATAACTGTATCGTGAAAGCACCGAATCAGGTGGACACAATGGAATTTGGAGAACCTATATGAAACTGACAAAGAGGTTTACAGGAACTCGCATGAAACTAGACAACAAGACCTATGTAATCCTGTCAAAAATGCGAAATAAGTGCAATTTAAACAACCCAATGCAGAAAATTGTATTACAAACATATTCTAATAACCTATTTATTAAGTTCAATAATTAATATGCATCCAGCATTTAAAGGTGGCTAAACATGATGTCTGGAAGCGGCAGTCATCATCATCATCCTAATCAGCCTGACTACATCCACTGCAGGACAAAGGCCTCTCCCATGTTCCGCCAGTTAACTCGGTCCTGTGCTTGCTGCTGCCAATTTATACCTGCAAACTTCTTAATCTCATCTGTCCACCTAACCTTGTGTCTCCCCCTAACCCGCTTGCGGCAGTAGCTCACTACAGTCGAACCCCTGTACATGGAAACTGAAGGAGCGCAGAAAAAAATTTCGTTAAAGCGAAAATTTTGTTGTAGTGAAATCGATAAAACATAGCCGATCTGAACTAGCAAAACAAAGAAACGTTTTTTTCTAAAAAGTTAAAAAGTGTCTGCTGCTTTTTATTCTATCCCCGCAGCGTCACAACGCGATTCTCACCCATGCATGTCGAGGTCATGGCGAAAAACTCGCTGAAACAGTGACTATAACCGCTTTCGTGAACGAACCAAACAGTTGCATTATCACGTTAACACCAGCAGCTGTCCGCCGTCAAAACACCAAGATTGCAGCAGGATATGGTGAAGCGGTGACCTTTGCCTTATTTTATGCTATTCTTATCATCCATCACTCGCGGCTAGCTGATTTTGTTGATAATGCGGACGAACAGCTGCTTTGAACAGTTATCACACTCGCCAAGCGCAAAAAAATTGATAAGCATCGGAATCGGAAAAGGCATCGTTCCGCAGATGCACACAGCAGCTGCGCGAAGGAAACCATGAACTAAGCAACTGAGCTTCAGCTTCGAATCGTCCGCGGCTATACAGTGAACCCAATTTTTAACACTTCGATGCATTTTCAGAACCTGAAAATACGTTGACGAAGTCTAAAATATGCGTTGGCACCACCAGAAACCACCGCTGTGCAGCAAGCGTGGACGCCGCCATTCCTCGATAGCGATAGCAATAAGGCTGCTCTCTTTTTGGCAAATTGGGAAGCCTCATTGCCATCGCTATCGAGCGATAGAGGGGCCTATGCTTGCTCAACAGCAGTGGTTTCTGGTGGTGTCAACGCGTGTTTTAGACTTCGTTGACGTATTTTCAGGTTCTGAAAATGCATCGAAGTGTTAAATATTGGGTTTACTGTATAGCAATAAATATCTGAGCCTGGAATCGCATTGTGAGATTTCGTTGAAGCGGGATGGCAGAAGAAAGTGTTCGTTGTGGCTACAATATGCATTGACTCCTATGGACTGCTGAGGGAAAAACGTGAATTATTCGTTGTAGTGGGAATTTCGTTAAAGCGGCGTTCGTTATAGCGAGATTCAACTGTACAACCATTCATACACAATCAGACTGGAATGCACTCCTCTATTCGCTGCAACAAGGTGACAAACATATTCGTTTGCTGACAGATACCTTGAAATTAAAAAGAACATTAGGCTCCAAGAAGCAGCAAGATCATAAAATAGCGTATCGCTGTACCATGAAAGAAAGAAGAAAAATTTCAGTTAGAGACAAAATACAATATTCCCAGAACTCAACGTTGGTGACTTAGTGCTAGTGAAATGAGGACAAAGTCTCAAAGTGGCCTACACCAGTCCATTTCGCGTTATAAAGGCGACACGTCAACTAGGACACTGGAAGACCACATGGTACATTCGTCCTAATGACAACATGGAATCCACCGCTATAAGAAATATGTTCAAGTATCAACCCGGGACGGTTGTAAACCACGCTGGTGGCAATGAGTCAAACCACGTGGCCTACACCTTGAAGAAGAAGAATACAAGACAAGTGACAGGGGGGTGAAGAGAACAAAGAAAAAGTTGGATAGAACAAGATGTAGTCTCTTGTGTTCAGTGACTAAGTAAATTTGATTAAATATATCGTCTGATAAAATACGCCCACGCGAAAAGGGGCTTACCAGCACTCAGCACGACAGCGGCGAAAAGAGCAAATACCAATATCATCGTCTGCATGTCTGCCAACAGTGTTCTGCACTGCTGAATAGTTGAAAGAGTTCGCTGGAGTGTGTTCATAACTTTCTCACAACGTGTCAACCCTGGTTAAGTCTGAGGAACCAGAAACAGAAACCGTCTTCGTTTTGGACATTGCTCCTGCTGATAGCTGCACACACCAGGCAATTCTAGCCAGCGCAAAACATTCGGTCAAGCGGCTGCCTTAATACAGACCTTTCTTTAAACCGATTGAGACAATATTGTCAAAGTTCAAAAGCATTCTGAAAGAGTACCTCGGCGAGCAGCGTGATGCAGTGCTGTTGACTCCACAAGAGGTCAGGTAGAACGAGCACAGGTGCTCGTTGCTTATGACTGCGGTATGCAATGCCGCTTGTCCATATTAGAACAACAGCTAGTGTCATACAAGTATTATTAGCACCCAAAGAGTTCAAGACAATTGTTGGATATTGGAGTCGTATTGTAGGCGTTGCGGTGGCCTGGACTGGCGGCTGAATTTTCGCACCAATGTAGTTGGGTCTGACGTAATGACTGGTGGTGCACTAAACAGGACGGCCAGGTCCGGTGTAGCAGGTGCAGTTTGTTAAATTTGTTTCAGTATCAGGTTCAGTTACTAGGGAACCCTGAATAAAAGCTTCTCTTGTGTTGAGGAGATGTTGCCTGTTTTGATAAAGTACTTTGTTGTCTTCTGTCAATACCTTTTCCGATCTTAGATAAACCTATTGATTTTCTTGCTTTTCCGCGCCCAATAATTCTTTATCCTAGCTGTTTCTCCTTTGTCCAGTGGTGGCAGGTCCCGTTTGTAATCTTCCTTTGGAACATGTTTCCACACATGTGCTGTCTGCTGGTCACTGAAACCCGATAGTGTCGACCTTAATCGCCTTCCTTGGAGTAGTTCTCCGGGCGATCGTCCATCTTCTAAAGGGTGCTGATCCGTAGCTAAGGAGGCCCAGCCAGAAATATTTTCAAGCATCTTTTGTTTTCTGCAAAAGTTTTTTTTGCTATCAGCACGCTCTTCTCTGCTAGTCCGTTGGACCTTGGGAACTCCAAGCTTGAGATGGCATGTATGAAATCATACTCGCTTGTAAACTGGCCGAAGTCGCGGCTGCCGAATTGAGGTCTGTTGTCTGTCTACACCTCATACGGAATGCCGTATCTCGCAAATACGGCCCCCAGCTTGTCGATGACAATTGTTGCCGATGTATAACGCGGCTCCTCCACTTCTGTAAAATTATAAAGGGCATCATACATGGACAGATAAGACTTTTCTCTGCATTCAAAAAGGTCGACCCCAACCTTATACCATGGGTATTTTGGTGTCGGTCTCATGGTAAGCGGTTCACTATGGGCTGCAGGACTACAGGCATAGTGTTTGCAAACAGCACACCTATGGATCATGGCTGCGATCTCTGCACTATTGCTAGGCCAAAAATTGAATTTTCTTGCCAAGCATTGCAGTTATTGAGACCTATGTAGCCTTCGTGGACTCTTCAATGATCTCGCTCCTGATGGATACAGACAATATCTCTTTGGTTCCTTTCAGTAAGATGCCTTTTACGACTGATAGTTGCCCTGTGCAAGGCTTCAGCTCTCCTTCAACGATATCGCCAGCGTGAATGGCCTGTAATACTAAGCATAAATATAGATCTTTTTCAGTTAATTCTTGTACCCGCTTCAGAGTGACATCGCTAACAAGAGCCACAACCATACTCACGGCATGTATTTCCACGTCAGAGTCCGCATCGTCCTTCTCCGGCTTCACGGTTGTGGTTCACGACACCATGTCCCTCATGATGAGTTCAAGCACACGTAGAAAAAAAAGCCTTTGTAATCCAGGCGGCATATCAGCGATTGCTTTTTGAGCTATACCTATTGGCGGCCGATGATCGGTATCCAGCATTATCTGTCGACCATAGATGAAATAATGAAACTTTGGCATCCAAACGTCACTGCTTATCCTTTCTTTACAATCTGCCAATAGCGCTGTTCCGCGTCCGTCGGCAACCTTGACTGATCGATATGTGGTCTTTAACATCCCAAAAGCTCTATATGATTATGAGAGAAGCCGTATGGGCTTGGGAAATTTATAACACCTGGTGTTCTTTAACGTGCACCCAAATCTGAGCATATGGGCCTAAAGCATTTTCATCTCCATAAAAAATGCAGTCGCCACAGCCAGACTTCGATCCCGCGACCTGTGGGTCAGCAGCCAAGTACCTTAGCCACTAGACCAGCGTGGCTGGGCAGCCAGCACTCTTGACACGTGCACCACAGGGTGCCATTCGCTTTCGTGATACTGCAGAAGTGCCGAACCCGGACCACTCATTGACACATCTGACGGCACTTTCGTTTTCTTTTGAGGGTCAATGATTGCCAACAATGGCTGTTTTCTAAGACAGTAGCATTCATTCATACTCTGACATTCCTTTGAGTGATTTCATGGTCATACAAAGGCTGAATCATGCTTAATTAGGCTGTGCAAGAAAACCATCCTCTGCGACAAAGATATTAACTACTTGGAAAAATAATTGGTTACGCCCAAAAGATGCTGCCCACCCTGTTCATCTGTCAGCATGGGTGTTTCATGCACTCGATCATCTGACGAGTGGGTTTGATACAGTCTTTCAACAAAATGATCCCAAAAAACTTATTCCCTGCACGCTAACGATGCACTTCATGACGTTTAGCTTCAGCCCAGCCTTCCTAGCAGCTTTGAGGACTGATCTCAAGTGCTGGTGGTGTTCCTGCAAGGTTACCCGAATCAAAATATCATCAACATACAAATTAACACCTGGCAAGGGGTCAAATATTTCCTTGAGAGTCTCTTTAAATACATCTGATGCTGCTGCGATTTCAAAAAGAATCCTGCAAGAACCTATACCTCTCAAAAAGAGTGGCAAAAAAGCAAATTCGTGTTTTTTCGTCGAGAGGCACTTGGTGAAAACCAGCTTTCACGTCAAGTCAACTTAACACCTTTGCCCCAGCTAGTTCTGCCTAGATGTACTTCTGCCTTGATGATATGTGGGGTTTAACGTCCCAAAACCACTATATGATTATGAGAGACGCCGTAGTGGAGGGCTCCGGAAATTTAGACCACCTGGGGTTCTTTAACGTGCACCCAAATCTGAGCACACGGGCCTACAACATGTACTTCTGCCTTGGCGTCTTGTAATGCTCCCATTTTGTATTAGTGTTGACTGCCCAGGGATTCACACAGACCTTGAACTTTCCATCTTTTTTCCTTGGCAGTTACCAATGTGCTTACCCCTTCAGTTGGCTTGTACACCTTGATCACAATGCCAGACACTGCACCTGCTTCAGTTTGCTGTGAAGTGGTTCCTTCAGGACCAAGGAGACTCAGCGAGGAGCTTGAACTATGGGGACAGCGTTCGACAATATCGTGTATGGACGTTACACGCAGCCGGTGCCTCCGAATAGCTCTTCAAATTCTTTTATTACTTGTCAGCTTCTACTGCGTCAACTCGACAGGTAAATAGCCCGAGTATTGCACTTGCTTTGAGCCCAAGTAGTGCCTGTCTTCCTTTCATGAAGACATAGAAGATCAAATGATGGCCTCTGTCTTCGATGACTACCTGTTGGATGATGACCCCTGTGTGTCCAATGATGGTCCCATCATATGAACGCAGAGTGGTGGTGCTGTTTGTTAGGTCGAATTGGCAAAAGCTTTCTGTAGACGGAATACGCTATCAGCTTAGCTTGAGATCCTGTGTCGACTTTAAATGTGACAACCTTGTGACCATGGCTCGCTGTTACTATCCAATCTCATTCATTCTGTATGCTGCTGAAACACACATCTAGAATCTTGAAGTCATCACCATAGCAGTCATCCTGTAGCTCATCAACACGCGTCGCTCTTCTACAGCACACAGCGAAGTGATTACTTCCCTACATATCATGCACATTTTTCAGCAAGCTGGGCAGTCGCAGGGCATGTTTTCTGTATCACAGCAGGAGCACTTGAAGGTTTGGGGATGTTTCATTGAATCCGCAGCAACATTGGTTTATTCCACTTAGTTTCTTCTCTGCCCCGTGCTTCACATTGCAAAGCAGCTGCGTCGGCTGCTTTGCACATTTTTTTCGATTTCGGCAAGCATGAGCTCATTGTCTTGCAGAAGCTTAGCTCGCAAGCCGTCGTTGCTAATACTAATAACAATTTGGTCGTCTATCATGGAATCTCTCGGTTGTCCGAGATTGCATGATCGGGCACGCATCCTAACGTCTGGAGAGAAATATTCAAAACTTTTCCCAGCAGTCTGCATTCTCTTGCAGAACCGATACCACTCGTTTGTTTGAGCAGCCCAGTATGGGTCGAACTTGGCAACGACGGCGCCATAGTCTTTTACGCTTTCACCTTTGCTGAATCAGAAGTTGTTAAAAAACTTCTAATATGTCATCACACGTCAAGCTCAAAAGTATAGCTGTCTTTGCCTTCTGAATCAAAGGCTTGTTATGCAACTTCGTTACCATGAAGTAAAGCTACACCTTTTGCTTAAATCATTGCCAATTTTTGCCCATATCACCTGTTGTCAACAGTGGTCCGCGAGCCTTGAGCACATCATGTTTCTTCTCTGGTTCATTTGAGGCATTGCTCCTGCTTTAAGTAGCTGCTCTCGGTGGCCGCTTCTGACACCATGTTTCGTTCCATGCATTATGGGCATGTAGGAAGCATTGACGAGGTTGAGCTGCTGACAGGCGAAAGACTGCTGGCACCTTTATTGCGCTTGCTTATAAGGCAACACGAATAGACGAAAGGGAAAGGAAAGAAAAATGACATGGTTCAAGTCGAGTACAAATGATGACGTAAGTTGCGCCATCACATCATGATTCTCTGCCTTTCCACACTTCTGTTTCATTCAGCAGTGGCAATCAACAAAATATCTCTTCGCTGACCAGGTGATATGCAGGTCGATGGCCGGAAATGGCGCTTCATTTCATTTGCTTAAAAAACGTGGGCCAACTGCGTGAACATTGCCTGTCCCCAAACTACTTCATTTCTCATGGACATTGTCAGTGAGCCATAGTACATGAATCGTGGTGGCATGTGTCAATCGTGATCAGAACCTTTGAATGTTATATCATTTGCCAAGAATGTCAGCCACTAATGAAACCTCACCCATGGGTAAGAATTATGGTGATGTCACGTGAGTCACTAGTGATCAAGTCACGTGACTGAGTGATGGGTATCAGGTTATTGCCTTTTTTAACACGATTCATTTCATATGCAAGTAGGCAGCTTATCAAAGCACACACACGGGTGATAGGCGTAATAACATCACAAAAGTGACATGTGATCAAGTCATGGGAATAAGTGATATTAGGTCATTAGTCTTTAAAAGAGGTTTCGTTTCGTATGCATGTCTGCAGGTTAGAACAGTGCGTGCGTGGGTGATAGGCGTGATTCTGTTAAAGCAGTCACTAGTGATCAAGTAACTTGACTGAGTGATACGTACCAGGTTATTACTTTATCACGGCATTTTGTTTGATATTGCCACGTTCTATTTCTCGAGTTCTGTTATCACCCCAAAACACTACACAATTCTCAGCGCAAACCACGCCTGCAGTTTTTGAGAAGCTTTCGGACTTTAGTAGATCATTTCGATAAGATCACGCCCACTCTGCTAACTGTACAGATTACTCTGGAACCTATGCCCCCGCCAGTGATAACGGTAGAACATTCGATGGCAAGAGTATAAATGCCGATGCACTTCGCTGCTTGTGAGTAGTTGATCAACGGCCGACGCTCCGTTCACTGCTATCTGTGCAAGACTGCTACTGTAATCGGACTTTCCGTTTGCCGGGCACAGGTTCGCCCAAATAAACTGTTAAATCCCAACACAAAGTATCCTGTCTTCGGCCACGTCACGACCCCGTGACATCTGGTGGAGGTGTTGGTACACGGCTTGACGGGGGCGTCCGACACATGAACCGCCGTTGCCAGTACTAACAGGTGAGACTGCGTGGCTTTGCAGTCGATGCACCGCGTGCGCAGCCAGGAGAACGGCCACGTGACATCACCGACTACCTGACAGGAACTCAATGGACACCACGAAGTCCTTCCCATTCGCCGTCCGCCAGCCGCTGCATATCACCGCACCCCCGGCAGTGCTCTGGCCCAACGCGGGGCCGGTCTCCTAGCCCGTATCCGGGAAACTAAGGGCAGCAACCGATGGAGGTGCGGTTGCTGTGCGACGAACTACCGAAGAACCTCCGACGACGCCGACGCCGCGACGGAGCTTTCCGAACACAACGCCAACCAGGCAAAGCTCACTTACCGAAGGTGGCCTGACGACGCAACATGGAAGCAGCGGAACAAGCCGACGCAGCCGTGACCCGATGCCACGCCCTAACTGTAATGCAAGACGGCGAACTAGCGACCTCGACGTTCGTATCGACAGCCCCAGTGTGACTGCTCTCGTCGATACTGAAGCTGACTATTCCGTCATCAGTGGCTCGTTCGCCGCGAAATTAAAGAAAGTTAGGACAGCTTGGGAAGGCCCTGAAATCCGCAAAGCCGGAAGTCATCTCGTAACGCCTGCAGGAATCTGTACAGCGAGAGTCACCATTAACGGCCGTATTTATCCTGCAGACTTCGTAGTCCTACAGCGTTGCTCGAGATAAGTCATCCATGGCATGGACTTCTTATGCCTCCATGGTGCTGTCATCAACCTAAGAACACAGTCAATAACGTTATCCACAGAAGAAGCACTATCGCCGCGCACGCCGTCAGGAAACCATGCCTTGAATGTACTGAAAGAACAAGTCCCCATTCCGCCTCGCTCAAGCGTCATTACTACAGTCGGCGCTCCTAAATGACCTGACTTGGAAGGCGTCATTGAAGGCAGTCAGCATCTGTTGGTCACCCGAAATATTTGCATCGCAAGAGGAATTGCAGAGCTGCAGGGAGGCAAAGCAACGGTTATGCTCACGAATTTCAGCAATGAGTACAAACATGTGAACAAAAGAACAACGGTCGCATACATCGAAGAAATTGTCGAAGCCACCAGTGCTTTCGCCCTCGCCGATTCTGCGGAACCCGCTCAGAGGAACCAAGCCCCTCCCAAAGCTTTCGATGTCAATCCCAGACTTCCGAACCATAAGCAAGAACAGCTCAAGACCCTGCTTCTGCAATACGAAAATTGCTTTTCGTCGTCGTCAAAAATTTGGCAGACTCCAATTACAAAACATCGCATCATAACCGAAGAAAATGCCAGACCACTCCGCCAGAGTCCGTACAGGGTTTCGACGCGAGAACATGAGGCCATGAAGAGACAAGTCTATGAAATGCTGCGGGATGACATTACCCAGCCGTCCAAGAGTCAATGGGCATCCCCCGTGGTGTTAGTGAAGAAAAAGGATGGGACCATACGTTTCTGCGTCGATTACCGCTGCCTGAACAAAATCACAAGAAAGGACGTGTATCCTCTCCCTTGAATAGACGACGCACCTGATCGACTCCATAATGCCAAGCACTTTTCGTCAATGGACCTCAAGACTGGCTATTGGAAAATCGAAGTCAACGAAAGAGACCGAGAGAAGACGGCGTTTATAACACTGGTTGGCCTCTTCGAGTTTAAGGTGATGCCCTTCGGTCTTTGCTCAGCGCCTGCAACTTTTCAATGCGTTATGGATACAGTACTGGCAGGATTGAAGTGGCAGACTTGCCTTGTGTACTTGGACGACGTCATCGTCTTTTCTTCGAGTTTCGACGAGCATCTTCGGCGCCTTGAAGCTGTACTTCAAGCCATCAAGACGTCTGGACTCACACTGAAGCCAGAGAAGTGCAGATTTGCGTACGAGGAGCTTTTGTTTCTGGGGTACGTTATTAGCAAGTCTGGAGTTTATCCCGATCCACGCAAAACAGCCGCATTCGCCGACTTCCCGCCGCCATCTGACAAGAAGGCGGTGCGCCGATTTCTGGGCCTGTGCGCCTCTTATAGGCGGTTCATGAAAAACTTCGCCTGCATCGCCGATCCTCTCACTAGCCTTACCAAGGTCGGCGTGGAGTTCAAGTGGGAAACGCCGCAGGAACACACTTTCCAGGGGCTTAAACATCGCCTCCAGATGCCTCCGTTACTTGCCCATTTCGACGAATTCGCTGAGACAGAAATACACATGAAGCAAGCAGCACATGAAGCAGCACATACACATGAAGCAAGCAGTCTTGGCGCCGTTCTTGTGCAGACGGCTGACGGACTTGAGAGGGTTATAGTTACGCCAGCCGATCGCTATCCAAGGCAGAAGCTATTATTCCACCACAGAAAAGGAGTGCCTCGCCATCATCTGGGCTATGTGAAAATTTCGCCCCTACCTCTACGGCAGGCCCTTCAAAGTTGTGAGCGACCACCACGCCTTTTGTTGGCTAGCCACCTTGAAAGACCCTTCAGGTCGCCTCGCACGATGGAGCCTGAGACTTCAAGAATATGACATTACCGTCATTTACAAGTCCGGCAAGAAACACTCCGACGCTGACTGTCTCTCTTGTGCGCCTGTCGACCAACCACCACCCGACGACCCGGATGACGACTACTTCTTGGGAACGATAACTACCGACGACTTCGCTGAACGACAGCGGGCCGACCCGGAACTTAAGGCCCTAATAGAATACCTCGAAGGCAGGACCGCCGAAGTCCCAAAGGTATTCAAGCGTGCACTTGTGTCGTTCTTCCTGCGAAATGGTCTTCTACAAAAGAAAAACTTTTCACCGCTTCGAGCTAAGTACCTCCTTGTGGTGCCTTCAGCTCTGCGACCAGAACTCCTGCAGACCCTGCACGACGATCTGATGGCAGGGCACCTCGGTGTTTCTCGCACGCTCGCGAGGATACAAGAAACGTACTACTGGCCACGTCTTAACACCGACGTCACTCGTTATGTGAGGACATGCCGTGACTGTCAGCGACACAAGACACCACCGACAAGGCCAGCGGGACTTCTGCAGCCAATTGAACCACCTTGCCGACCTTTCCAGCAGATTGGTATGGACCTACTGGTGCTGTTCCCGACGTCGGCTTTCGGGAACAAGTGGATCGTGGTAGCTGCCGACTACCTCACCCGCTACGCCGAGACAAAAGCCCTTCCCAAAGGCAGTGCATTCGAGGTAGCTAAGTTCTTCGTCAAAAATATCGCCCTACGTCACGGCGCCCCGGAGGTCCTTAACACCGACAAAGGAACGGCATTTACTGCCGACTTAACTCAAGCGATCTTGACATACAGCCAGACAAACCATTGCCGGACGACAGCGTACCACCCACAGACCAACGGCCTCACCGAGCGGCTTAACAAGACGATCGCTGACATGCTGGCAATGTTCGTCGATGTCGAACACAAGACGTGGGACGCCATTCTTCCATACGTGACCTTCGCATACAACACGACGGTGCAGGAGACGACGCAGATATCTTCCTACAAATTGGTCTTTGGAAGGAGCCCGGCAACGACGCTCGATGCCATGTTACCCAACGTCACCGACGAAGAAAACCTCGATGTGAGTGAGTACCTTCAGTGGACCAAAGCCCGACAACTCGCGCGTCTCCGTATCAATAATCAACAGACGACCGACAGCCGCCGTTACAATCTTTGACGACGCTTCGTGGAATACCAGCCCGGTGAACGTGTTTTGGGTGTGGACGCCGATATGCCGACGTGGACTAAGTGAAAAGCTTCTGCGACGGTACTTCAGACCATACAGGGTGGTTCGACGTCTCGGCCCACTTGATTACGAGGTTGTCCCCGACGGCATCACGAACTCTCAACGACGCCGATTGCGACCTGAAGTCGTCTATGTCGCGCGCCTCAAGCAGTTTCATGTGCGTTAACAAATTGAAACAGTGTTTTTTTGTATTAATAATGTACCATAATTTATTCATTGTACTTTCTTGCATTATTGTTGTACCTTAGTCTTAGTTGAAGCATCGGGACGATGCCTTTTTCAGAGGGGGTAATGCCACGTTTTATTTCTCAAGTTTTGTTATCGCCCCAAAACACTACACAATTCTCTGCGCAAAACTGCACCTGCAGTTTTTGAGAAGCTTTCGGACTTTAGCAGATCATTTCGATAAGATCCAGCCCACTCTGCGAACTGTACAGATTATTCTGGAACCTACGCCACCGCCAGTGACAACGCTAGAACTTCGACGGCAAGAGTATAAATGCCGACGGACTTCACCGCTTGTGAGTAGTTGATCGACGGCCGACGCTCCGTTCACTGCTATCTGTGCAAGACTGCTATTGTAATCGGACTTTCCGTTTGCCGGGCACAGGTTCGCCCAAATAAACTGTTAAATCCCAACACAAAGTATCCTGTTTTCGGCCACGTCACGACCCCGTGACAATATGAATGTAGGCAGAGTTCCAGAAAAGTTGTACATATGCGATATGCATGACAACATCATAGGAGTCCTCACTGATCAAGCTGAGTGAATGAGTGGCAGGTATTATGTTACTACCCTTTCAAAGGCGTTTCATTTTATATGCATGTAGGCGGGCAAGAAAAAGGTGTGCATGTGTGATAGACATGATGAAGTCACAGGCATAGCTTGTGATCAAGTCACGTGACTTAGTGATACATAACAGGTCATCAGTCTTTTAAAGACATTTCGTCTCATGTGCATATCGGCAGGTTAAGACGCTGTGCGTATGGATGGTAGGCATGATAACATCACGGGAGTCACCAGTGATAAATCACTTCACTGAGTGATATGTTTCAGGTTATTATCCGTTTAAAGATATTTCGTTTGGTATGGATGTATGTAGGTCAGCAAAGTCCATGCCTTCGTGATATGCGTAATGATGTCAGAAGAGTCATAAGTGATCAAGTCACGTTATTCAGTAGTAGGTATATCCTATTGCCCTTTCGAAGACGTTTCATTTGAAATGCATGTCGGCAGCTTGGAACGGTAAGTGCTTTGGTGAGGCATGACGATCTAAAAGGAGTCACTAGCTATAAGTCACTTGGCTGAGTGATACTACGACGTTATCACTATTTTAAAAACGTTTCGTTTGATATACATTTCGGCAGGTTAAAGGGGCCCTAAAACACTTTTTCGAGTAACCATGGAATTAATTCACTGGGAAAACGTATTACTTCACAAATTGAACGCCGCAAAAATTTTAGGAATATGTCCAGTATGTGCAGAGTTACAAAGATTTGTCACACGCTGCAATCACATTGTCTCTTCTCTCATCCCGACAAAAACGCTAGAAGCTGAGCAGGAAGAGATGGGAGGAACAAACGAACAAAAAACTTCACTCGCGTTCCTTGAACATGAGCTTTTTTATCATTTTTTTTCTTCGAATACGCGACTTTTTCAGTGTGATTGCGCGCACGCGTGTGCACAAGTGACAGGGTCTTGCGGCGACCTCTGTAACAACCAAGCACGCCATGTTTGAATTATCTACGGCTGATAGATGGGCTTACCGGACTTATTTTTTGTGATTTGTCGAGAGAAGAGAAAATTATTTCTAGCTTCCTTTGATAATGTATTGTGAATTCCAGGCTGCATGCCGCACTATAATATTTGGCTCGCGTGTTCTCGAGAGCCTTTACTACTGATCGGCAGCGTTTTCTGACCATGGTCAAAAAGTGTTGCAAGGCCCCTTTAATTCAGTAAGTTCACGGCTGTAGGCATAATGGTGTCACGGGAGTCATTAGTTAAAAAGTCGCTTGGCCCAGGGATAGGTACTACGATATTGCTCTTTCAACGACGAAGTCACTAGGCCAAGTACTGGGCACCAGGTTATTACTCTTTTAATGGCGTTTCGATGGGCATGTCGGCATGCGCATAGTGTGTATACGGTTCATAGGCGTGATGATGGCACACGAGTCACTAGGTATCAGCTCACTGGCCTGAGTATAAGGTGTTAGGGTAATACTGTGAGGACAACGTTTTTCCTTTGATATCCATGTCAACAGGTGTGAATCGTGCGTATGTGGGTGATAGGCGTGATGACGACATCTGAGTCACTAGTGATCGCTACACTTGACTGAGTTATGTCACCAGTTATGAGGCATGTCATCATTAGAAAAGTACTTCATTTTATATGCATGTCGGCAAGCCAGAATAATGCATGTGTGGATTGGAAGTGGCTTGTATTCATGTCGGTCACTACCGACCACCTGCTGAAGTACAAGATCAGTGAGCTGTCATTGGTTACTAGTGATCATGTCAGCTGTATGAGGAATTGTACAATAATAATTGCTGGAGCTTAACATCCCAAAACCACTGTACGACTCTTGCAAGCGCCATAGTGAAGGACTCCAAATTTTGTCCACGTGGCGTTCTTAAACGTAGAGCTAAATCTAAGAAGACGGGCCTCAAGCATTTTTGCCTTCATCAAAAATACGGCCGCCGCGGCCGGAAGTCTCACAATTTATCTTTCACCCTAGACTCGCACGATATCTTTCACGATGGTCACCGACTCATCTGAGTCACTTTTCGCTTGGAAACGCGCCTGAAAAAGAACAAAAAGAGGGACATAGTACAGGCTAAAGATGATGTCAATAAATAGCCTCAACTGATGAGAACTTCCTGGAGCTGTTTACCATATAATAAGTTTCGTACTCAAGTCAATTGCAGGAGCATTGCCTTTTCTGGCACTGCGAGTAAAATGGGTGACATTTGGAATAGAATTGCTGGTGCAAAGATTTAATCCTGTGGCACATGGATTTATTCCAGTGTGGTGCGATTAAATGCGCTTCAGCATGCAATAAGTAATTGACGCTCGTAATGAGAGTGTTGGTGCGTCTGGATTATCTCTAGCATTTATATTCATTTGAGCAGGAAAACCTGTAAATTAGGCGCTCTAATTTGAGCTCAAGGTATACTCTCTATTTCCCATCCACACGCTTCTTTTTTCAATTGCATGGTGATCTTTTCTAAGATTAAAAAAAAATGTCACTTTCATCTGCCTCCAATGCAAGTGATGTCTGATCCTGATTGATCTGCGCCTTCCACGTGACGCTCCCCCCATCCACTTCCAATTCCGCGCATAGGAACAATTCAGGCTTGGGGAGAAAATTAGGGTCCATGACCTGCTCAGACGTCGAACCACTTTCCCTTCTACTCTTTATCTGTACCGTCAAGTGCAGTAACATAAAAGAGCTTGGTACTGATACAGACAACCTGCAGGCTTCAAGCTTCCAAACTATTCTAAAAGCCTGACACATCTCGAGATGGAAAACGTCGATTCTCAGATAGCTGCAGTCACGGGCTTTGTTGCGATGTCCATGTTTCAGCTGGCTCATGTTGCGAGGTCTACTGCAATCTCACCACTGTCATCGAGTTGTTACGAGAGAATCCAGGTTCTCTTGTATGCTGTAAAGAAAATCATTTAGGAGTAGACACTCCGCCCCACGGTGCGTACAGATAATGTTGGCACTTTGAGTTCCTCCCGCCCCTAAATAAGAGAAAAGTCACACAGTCTATTTTTCCTGTCCTAGTTCCCTGCGTTTTGCCTCGGCGCTGGATGCATCTATTGAACAAATACCATCACATACTCCACGCGCGCATTTTCTCTAGCTTGTTTTCGGTGTTCTAGGGCTTAATCTCCATAGCTGTGCACAACACGGTGAATTGCACATTTGTGCAGTGAGTTTCGCGCCACTACTCCAGACGTCTGCTGCACGGTTTCAGTTGCTTTGTGCTCACTGTTCCATTTTTATGCACTTGGGTTAGTAGGAAACGTTAAACTGACAGCAAGCTCTGATTTGGATTCTGTTTGAGAAGAAAGACGCGTCACACTGAAAGATCTGGCTTAGAATCTGCTGAGATGACTTCAAATTGTGTCGGCTCTGTAGGGCATAGAGTTTATCACAAATACCTAAAAAGAAATCTGGTGGCACTGTCTATGCGAATTTCTTAAGGGGTGCTGTTGGAGCACTGGGAATGATGGTATATGTGTCTGCGAGGCTTGTCTTGGCTGGTGTTTAGCGAACCTTCGTCTCAAAAGTGGATATAACTGCACAAGTAAAACTTCTCTAAAACAAAGTTGATCTTATCGATCGACAAACGATGATAGAAATAGATGACATAAAGTGGTAGAAAGAATGCTGACTTTGTCGTCTGCCTGCCAAGTTTAGCAACCGTTAATTACTTTTTACACTTCGTAAAATCGTACAACGCCTCAAAAGTTTTCAGTGTTAAATAAAACATGTTTCTGTACAATGAGAAATAATAAATAGCTTATTATGTGCTCTGTCAGTAAGAAATCAACCATTTTGACACTAGAAACACGTTGAAGCCAGATGCGTCTTCCATGTGTCCAAGCTCTCCGTGAAGAATACAAATCAGAGTCAAGTTAAAAGCTCACAAGTAGTTATTCCCTAGCATCTTGAAGCTCACTTGCGCCAGGTTTCGCTCAGGTCTTTTTGTGAGAAACTCCATGCTATAAGGTGCGCGAGAGTCTCTTCGCGATTCGTTAACATCATAGATTTTCGTCTTTCTAAGTGCTGCATATTTGTTTTATGTTTACTTGTAATGTTCGTCTGCCCAATAATAAGTTTTCAAACGAGTCTTCTTTTGTGTGCAGACCTGCATGCAAGGTGCATTTCATGGCAACGCCTCCGTCCACCACATGTCGCATGTTCCAGGACAAGAAACGCGGCGAGTGCTTTCAAATCTTGCAGTGGTTCAAACACACTTGCCAATTAAATTTTTCTGTCTGTCTATCTGTCGATGTCCTTTCCTTCTATTTCGTCAGTCAATAATAACTTCACACCAAATAAATCACAGCATATCCGCGGAGTGAATGATGATGAGTGGGGCAAAGTGTCCGTGCTTTTCTCCGTCTGTACATGCTGCTGCCCAACCATGCGTCTGTCCGTGCATCTGTTCCTTGGTCTGTCTGTCCATCGGTGTGTCCATGCGTCTGTCTGTCTGTCCATCTGCCTAGTGAACACGCCAAGTACCACCATCTCGTATCTTTTCTTCATATATTCATCATACACAAGTACCACCATCCAGCAGACATTCCAAGAGCCTACTACTACTACTGTCGCCTATTCAAGACCCGAGCCCTCTACCTAGAACATCCCTTTGTTCTGACTGCTCGTGCCTAACTTCGTCTTCTCCTCGCTTCTCTTGCTTGTTGTCGTGCGGCCGCAATCATCCGCTACATACTCCCAAAGGGCCATGTCGATCACGGGGCAGTCTCGCTAGTCCAGATCACTTGTCTCGCTGACTTGCCTAGATAATATATGCTAACTGAACCAGTCGCCTTCCTTGCCTTTCTGGAAGCTATAAGTCACACTAAAGCTTGCGTGCAATATCATTCTCTCCTAGGTACGCTGACCACCCCATTCAGCTATTGTAGCACTGAAGATGTGCTACCGTCAGCACAGGAACACACTTTGCAGCTCCCAACAGCGAGGCCTTCGGCGTTTAAACGGTAGCACAAATAATCGTCTCAATGTGTTTCCTGTCAAGCGAGTGATCCCGTATGACCAGTCTTCCCACCAATGATCTCCCGCGGATTTCCACTGGATAACTGGTTGGCTCTAGAAGACGAGCAGCAACTGCATAACATCATGATCATAGGAAATTGTATCAGACTGATACAGACCTCTATCAAGATTTTCGCTAGGGCAGCGTTGAGCTTGAACCCTTCAGTAAGGCATCATTGTGGCAGGCATGACCTAGCACGTGCGCTGAGGCATCAGACACAGCAGGAATCCTTGGTGTGGCAGCATTTTCATGAATGACTGCATGATGAGGCCCATAATAGCCATCGTCTTGTGGCTGTGGTATTTCCAATCGCCTTGTCTGTTTTTTACTGGACGCCGCTGTGATTGCTTCGCCATTGTGTCTATACAGTTAAGAACGTTTCTTGAACCAGTTATTGCACTTGTCCTTATTCTCTCCCAATCTTCAATGATCGCTGTCTGAATGTCTACCCAAAACTTGTGCTTTTAGCGGAACCTTGTAGCAGCCGTTAAACTTGATGATGCCCTGTTCAGATGCTTCAAGTTCTGGTGGAGCCTTGCTCCTTTTTTCAGCAGGTGCCTTGATCCCCATGACGTTGAGATGCCACATTGCAGAAAGATCACCGTTAGAAACAAACTTCGTGCTACAGTACAGGAATAGAGCGCTTGTGTGTGCTGAACTTCTCGTGTTCCATGGTGGTCTGAATGGTCCAGCCGAACTTGATTTCCATGGCCATAAGATGACTGAACAAGCGATCTATCTTTCCAGTTGCTGTCAAAACCAAGTGAAATGCTTACTTCCTGTTGGTGCCAAGTGTCGGGATGAAAGTTGTCTGTAGCATCGTAGTTCTTGTCGCACAAAAGCTGCGAAACATCAGTACTGAGTGGCGGACTTGTAACTGCACACACTTCGGGTACTTCCAAGTCCTCCACAATTATCGCCATGTCCCTACGTTGGCCTCGTAGTCAAAGCTACCCATTGACGGCGTGTTACATTGCGGGGCTTTGAGCGGTCGAACGTAACGAATGAAAGCTTTTCGGTTTCGATAACCGGGCATCTGAGGTCCTTTGAGATATCCGCTCGGATGAATTTGCACTGGCTGCCGCTGTGAAGAAGAATGCGCACGAAATGCTCTGGGAACCCGCACTTGATCCAGACTCGTCCTGTTTAAAGAAGAACAGCGTTGATTCCGCTCAAGGCACTTGGGGCCGATGTCACCGAAGGTGTGTTAGTACCTCGCCCGGCAATGCGCAGGTCGTCCTGGTTCACTGTCATTGCGTTTGTACGGGTTGGGGCTGCCGGTGTGAACAATTCACAGAGGATAGTAAGGTGTCGTCGGTTGCACTTACTACAGGTGATGCTGCGTGCATGTCGTCAAAAATGCACCATGTGGTTTTGCAAGCCCCAACGGTAGCAGCAGCGAGCAGTGCGCGACCGAGCCTGTTTTTTCTCAGACTAGAGTTGAACATTGCAGTCCGCGATGGTGGGCTGACAACTGCTGCATAAAGGGAACACCTCTTCCGTGACTGTAAAGAATTCGGCAGCAAGTGTGGATGCCGTAAGCAAATATCCCAGGAGATTTGACCTCTTCAGGCTGCGACTGCGAAAAATCAGACGCCGTTTGTTCTGGCCTGCTTTCCTCTCGAACCTCAATCTGAATGCGCAGAAATTTGAGCAATTCGGCGGTCTTGCAAGCCCTCTGTTCAGTTGTTGGAATGCCAAACGTTTCCTGCAACGCTTCCTGCACCTTCTGGCAGTAGAGAATCGCGAGATCAACTGGCAGACACTTCATCACGACTAGTCCAGAGAGACGCCCAAACCGGTCAATGCGGAGACTTGAAATTTGACCTTGTCGTAGAGCAGGCGAAATTTCTGCAAGTCTGCCGACGACTTAATTGGCGCTAAGGCGAGCAGGTGGTGAACGTGCTCGTTGACAAGCAAGTGTATCGGCCAAATCTCTCCGTGAAGGTCTTGATCCCGATGTTGTAATTGTCCTCGGTTCGTCGGATGCCTCCGATCGCTCTTTGCTGCACCGCTCAAATAGCACTGAAAGTATGGTACTTGAATTTCTCGATCTGTAAAAGGTCTTCATTCAGGTGAATCGTGGCACTGAAATGGTCCCAGAAGGACTGCCAATCGCGAAGTGCACCAGAAAACGTTGGGATCTGTAGTTTCGGCAGGACCACCATGCGATCACGTGGCACCGTTCCTTGACTGGGAATTGCATCGGCTACTCGAGAAGAGTCACTGACCTGACTCTGGGCAGCGGTGCAGGCACCACCGGAGTCGGCGTTGGATGATGTAGCCAACGACCTCGCAGCTCTCGTTACTGTTGTCTTGTTTGCGGCCTCTCGGAGGAAGAAACGCGCTCGTGACACGGTGCAACAGACCCTTCGGTCATACTCTTCTGCAACCTCGACCTCTTCCTCGTAGTCATTGTCGTCAGTCGCATAGAAGATTTCTTTGTTTAAGGTGACAAGTTCGGCGTATTTCTGAGTGAGGTAGGCAACCTGGGAGACAACCTGACTGGCATCGGGAACGGAGGCCTGCAGCTCGTCGGTCAGGAGCGTGATAGTTCATGTGACGATGGCCTTGACAACGCCACGGTTCTCGAACAGCCGCTCCAATGACGTCATCGGAAGTAGAAGTCTTGGAAGGGCGTGACCGGGGGGGTTTCAGCACCAGAAAGATGTCGCAAATTCAAGACCCGAGACCTACACCGAGAACATCCCTTTGTTCCGACTGCTCGTGCCTAACTTCTTTCTCCTACGTTCTTCTGCTTGTTGTAGCACGGCCGCAATCATCCACATCAACTACTACTAGTACTACTACTACACACATCAGGGACACACGAGCCACGGCTTAAGCAGCTTCCTTCTAAATGATTTCATTAAAATTCCAGCTGAAAAGAGCAAGCAATTTGCAGCAACAGGGTTTGATGCGGAGAGCATTTTCTAGATACGCATCTCATTGGTAGAGCCATGGTCGAAAGAAGAGAGAAGAACGCCGGCACAGAACGATGAGAGAGTAGATGGCATTACAATTACTTTCTTCAAGAGTTTTAGCAGCCCCCATGTCAAGGTGTCTTCTCTACCCCCCACCCGAGATTGTGGCCGGCGTATGAACTAAATCTGCTGCTTGGGAGAGCAGATTCATGATTAGGATATGAACTATAGAATAAGTATGAACACTAAATAACGAACTGCCCATGTAGCATTCGTAACAGCGTTGAGTACAAGACAACACCGTGAAGGCAACTGCAGCGTTTGCATCACGTAGCGTATTTCCGTCCCGAAGAATGAGACTTGCCTTGCTTGCTTTATTTACTGGCGTGGACATTGTTTTAAAAAAAGCAGAAGGAGAAAAAAAATGTGCATCTGCCTCATCATGTTCATTCCCTTTATGCCCCCATGTAACAGCACCCACTTTATTAAAGCGCCACGACACTACGGCCGGTGCCTGTACTAAAGACGAATATTTTCGTGATGCAGTTTCTGTCGACACGGGTGGAGATTCTCTACTCCTGAATTATTTTCTTTACACCATGGTCTCTTGGGTAGCGTGATGTAAAGGCTAACATAGGGGGCTGACTGTCCAAGCAGTGGCAAGGCAAACGGCAGCCAGAGAAAACAAAACGATCAATATAAAAAGGGCAATGCGACAACAAAACATGCACACAAAAAGCCACCGATGCTATACTCGGTGACAACTTTCTCTGGCAGCACAGCCAAAGCAACGTGGCAGAGCTTCTGCACATGTGTTACTACATCAAGTAGTCCGTTTTCATGTGATCTCTGTTTCGGTTTCGCAGACGCATCCAGCCTATACTTTTCCACGCCATCACCATGCAATAAATCTTAGTTATTTGGGAGGAAATAAATGATATGTTTATTTTGTTTAAGCGAAAGAACCAGAAGATTGTTCGAAGTTTTCAGATTTATTTCAGAAAAAAGTACGGTCAAAAGGTACTGGGCGATTGGAACAACGCAAGGCCAAGAAACCATTTCCAAAATTTTAGTGCATACTTGGTTGGCTTCGTTCTTTGCCTTCTTTTAGAGACGCAAGAGCTTTCTGCAGACGCTCACATTATTTTTTAGGGGACGTGAAGGCAATAATAGGAAGATGAAATCTTGGCACCAATCGGTCATGAGCGGGCTATTGACGTTTGTAAATTGAAGTCGGTGTAACGCAATCTTTATTCAGCCAAGAGCACCGTTTTTGTACAGTCAATAAGGTAGGATACATAAACGCGTGTCACCCAGACAAACTGAAACGTTCCGTATGTACGAGATCCGCACATACGAAATCAGTGGAGTACTGAAAGCTGTATACACAGAAGACCATGTGGCGATCCGCCAATAAGAAAAGCTGTATGATGCGGAAAGGTCTGCATATAAAAAAAGCCATATGATGTGGAAAGATCCATACATAAGGAAAGCTGTGTGATTTAAGCGGACATAAAATCGATGTCCGAATCTGGTGGAAAGCAAAATAATACCGTATTTTTCGGTGTGTAAGACGCACCTTTGTATAAGACATCCCCCCCCCCACTTTTTGCAACGTCCCATGCAAAAATTGATATATAAGACACTCCTGTGTATAAGACGCACCTGCAATTACTTGTGGAAACTGCATAACGTTCGGTCAATCGAGAATTGTAAAATGCCGTACTTACGTTTTTGAGTGCTAGTCCGTATGCACTTGACTCCTCTGTACGCAGTTAATTTCTGTTACTCTTGCTCCTCTAGTTTTCTTTGGTGCGGGGATATAGTAGTCTAGCTTGTGTAGATTTTTAATGGCAGCTGCAACGTCCTGCTTGCTTTTACGGTGATTTTCCACCTTTATAGGTTGCAGAGTATTAAGTCACAAGATTGTTCAAGATGCCATTGTTGCACACAAACTGTGAAGTTAGGCAGCAAATGTGCATGTACTCACTATCACATCTACATTGAGGAGTTTAAATGGCTGTTCCTAAAATTTTAAAAGTTTATAATGACATTTCACTGAATTTACTCTACTATTCAAAATCATAAGAACAACTAATTCCTTTTCAATGTAATACGTATGCTGTTTCCTGGCATGTAGGAGAGCTCATTTGTGCGCTTGTTCTTTACCTCTTTCGCTACTGCACCTCTTCAAATCTTTCAATATGAACGATGCATTTTTGGAGATTTTCCCTCGCCTCAAACAGTTTCATGTAGCAGCATGTGCGTGCCGTTCATGGCGTCATTTTTCCGTGCGGACGGCCTAAAAGACGATGCGAATCAAGCGCATTAACAGCAGATTTTGAGGATGGAATCGGCAGCAGTGAGCCTGGAGAAGATGTTGACACATCAAATTTCAGCCCCGAGGATGCATCAAGGCAGCGAGTGAGTGCCGGCTGTACGTGTAGTGCACGTTTTGTTGTCTAATTAGTAGTTAAGGGCAGCGGAGTGAGTACTCACAGCGATTTACTCATTTTGAGGGTCTCAACGTTCTGCAGACATGATTCCTGGCCGGCGTGCAGTGTCTTTCGAGACGAAACTCGGGGGTCGAAGTCAGAAGCGCACTTCAGAGTAACTCACGAGCTTCTTCTGGGCCGTTGATTTCATCGAGTTGTTCTTCACTGCACATCTGACCAGCATGGTCTGCGAATACACGAACAAATACGCGTGGATACATGCTTTAGAGATGCAGACATACACGGAAAGTGGCAGTTTGTGGAGGAACTCCACTTCCATCGAAGTGCATTAATATCCTCATATACTTCGAAATGACTGAGTTACCTCACCTTCACCTCTAGTGAAATACGTCAGTTATTTTCAAGCTCGATTTCTTTGAATAATATGCGCAAAAGCCGTTTTTGTTCGTTCCTTGCCTTTCGAAGTGTCACGGACTCGGAGCAGACCGACCCTGTCTGTGATGACAAGCTGCAAAGGATAACCCATCTACGGCAGCATCCCCACTAACTTTCTTTTTTGTGGAAAGAACAGTTCTTTGCAATAATTCTTGAGACTTTTACAACCTTTTTGCAATATAAGAAGCTACAAATTGTATATATTCAACTATTTTTAACCTCATTATTTTTAAGTTGTTCTTCTTTTAAAACCCTTACCTGTATAATCACTGCAAAAAATTTTCATTTCAAACATTTTTTTTTTACTTTATGTGCATAACAAATATATATGCTACATTTATGTTATTGGACAGACCACTTTTTTCAGCTACAGTATGGTACCTAATAATGTAAATAAAGCATTATTGTGTAACCACAAAAAAAAAATTGTTTTCTGACCCCTAGTAAATATGGCCCCTTTTCCCGCGGTAGCGAAGAGTCAAGATTCACACATGCATAACATGAAGAATAGTGTGAATTTCCTTTTCAGCTTCATTCTGTGCGTTATCATTCTTGTGCATGTGAACTAAGGTGCTTGCATGTGTGTCTGACATCATTTGTGCCAATTGTTTACATTTTCAGGTGCCTATGAAGGACACACCTAGGTGCATGACAGTGACCTCCCGTATCTGTAGCGATTCCGGAGCCTCAAGCAGCATTTGGCCTATCTTCGGTGTTCAAGAGATAAGCAAACCACCACACTTTCACAATGCTGTGATTATTTCTAAAACTTTTGCTTTAAGATTATCGTTATTGCATTATGCTTTGTGCCCACATTTTGTGGCTGAGGTACATCTCGTGAAATTACGGTGCAGGGTCACTTCATTTGCGTATCGTCAACACCGAGATCTGGCTATTTACAGCTGGAGCGTAAAGACAAATAGAAAATATTTTTCATTGTAGCAGAACTGCTTTCGATGTGCATACCCGTGCTTTTCTAATGCATTTACTAACTTCGTAAGTTTTCCATTGTATATTGCATAAAACACTGCTTTATTTGGTCGCAATGTGACCCCCGACATATGATGCCTAGCATGTTAATTTTGTAGTATCTTAACATACTTTATATAAAAGCATATTTGCTCATATATCACGACTTTTGAAGATAACATTATTTCATTATCTCATCATGCATCTTTTAAAGATATTGTGACCATTCTTACACAGTATTGCACGTTCATTCAATTTACCTAGTATATTTTCCGGTCTATTCAACTTACCTAGTGTAATTTACCTAGTGTCTTTTTTCTCCAAAATTTTCGGAGGTGCAATTTATACAATGGTGCATCTTATACATACTTATTTTCGTAGTTCTTTCGGGAGAAACTCGCGTTGATACTGATTAGCCTTTTTTATAAATGACTAGAGCAATAGAATGTGAATAATGCATCATAACTATAAGAACCAAGACTCATGGCGATGATACTACAATTCCACAACAAAAACAAAATTACACAATGTCATCGTGTGAGTTTTCAGCTCACGGAACCTGCGCAAGTTTCCGAGGCTGTACTTAGTGAAATCCGCATAAGATGGTGATAGGTGCGCCAATCCAGCCCAATCTGAGTTGGGCTCGGCCTCGGCTGCAGTTGGATCAGGCCCCGAAAACTCTCAAGTTCAAGTGATCAAGGGACGAAAAAATCAACTGTGGCACGTTTCTGTTTCAAACACCCAGAGTGGATCTACTAACCTCTCTCGCCACATGCGCTATTGCGCTTTTTTGTAAAGGCGCCCTCGTCGGGGCCAAGTTTCAGTTCTAAAACTATCAAATACATTTTTATGTACCGCTACACATAAAAAACAACTTGTTCTTATAGCAAGTAGTTTTTCTTAAACATGTGCTGCGAAATCAATTTTTTGTAATGATTTTTACTCCAGTTGACTCAAGGTCAGCAGCAGCCTATCAACATCATTATCCTCATTTCAAAATATACAGCGGCCAACGATTGCGACGGCAGGTAACAGTTCGGGGTACGTTCAGATTTGTCTCAGACTGTTTCGTTTCGCTGTAAATATTTCGAGCCTCTGCCGACCAACACACTCTTTCTCGCTTAGATTATTTTGACACGTTCAAATGCTTTTGCAAAGAGAATTCAAGTGACTTCCAAGCAACGAATGTTGAAGCTTTCATCGGATGAGCACCTGCTGCAAGCCCGGGCCAGTGAGTTCAAACCACTTCAGTTTTTTTAAGGACGGTTGCTTGCTGGGCTAGTTGATTCATTTCAACATATGTAGTTTTTTTGCCAATGACTCCATAGGTGTCACACGGTGGCAGCGCCTGCAGTATTAAATTTAAAAATTTTTTAATGTCTCAATCTGTCACTGAAAAAACGTGCGTTATTTGCGGCGTGGCTTGACGTGGGCAGGAGTCGCTAACTCAATAGTTCATTCTGAAATTCCATCGCCAAGTAACACCAACCAGGCCATTGCGATGTAAGAAGGCAAATAAATCACTGTCGCCTCGCATGTATTTTTCTAGCCAGCCCATATATTAGTGCAAAAAACCTACGAGTTAACAGTATACTGCAGTCGCATTTGTGAAACATCACTTAATTATGGGTGTGGTTTTTCTATATGTGACAAAGAAAGCGTCACATAAATCAGAAATACTTCTTTTTCTGCCATAGCCTCCTGGCCCACTCGACATGGAAGCAGCTGTGTCCAATGGGCAAGGAACCTGCTACAAGACATGCCTTGTGAAGAAGTAGCCCCGAGTGATACACGTGTTATGGGGTACCATTACATATATGTATAGAATACTGTTGTTTACTAGTTAACTGAGTTTATTTGTTTACTTTGTAAAATTTCATGCATTGACATGTGGTGATGTTACTTTATTTTCCAGGCTGCCATGCAACGACAGAATGCCTGCCCCCGAATGTCCCCTCTGCAAGCACGTTGAAACATCTAAATGTCCACTACAACAGGTCATCTCGAACCTCACACACGCAATGCTGTATTTGTGAATGTTTCACCGCGCATATCGTGAAGAAGTGCTTTAGATTGGCCACAAGCATTGGCTGTCTACCGTGGCATGGAATCTACACTTCAATAAAGTTGAAACTGTAACACTTTTAGTTAGACTGTGTGGCAACAACACAGGTTTGATCCCAGCTTAACACACAGGTTTGATCCCAGCCACAGTGGCCATATTTCGATGGGGGTGAAATGCTAAGACGCTTGTGCGCTTAAGGGTTTGTTCAATTCGCCTGCACCACATGATCCATTTTACGAAGTGCTGTACCTTGCCAATCGTTTCAATGGTGCAGCAATGGCATCTTCTAACCGTGCCATTTATTTAAAAAGCGCAAGAGAGGTACAGCCCCAAAACTAGTTAATGATTTTTTTGTACCTCCCACTTTGACGGTGCTGGTTTGGTGCAGCTGCAAACACAGCTTAACAAACAGCAAAGCATTAACCGTAGGTACCGGACCCACCTCTACAAACACGGTGTGTTTTGTCAAGATGTTTGCACCTCGTTCAATTCAGCGAACAAAAATAAGGATTTCAGCTTGTCGGCACCTTGTCATTCACTTGTGCACTGCTGAACTTATGCTGCACAAGTTCTGAACCTTTGGTGCACAGCTGTGAACCAGTTCCCATTGGTGCAGGTGAACTATACTCACCCTTAAAAGATGGAAGCTTGAAAATATAAAAAATCTATCAACATGAGGTGTCAGAGCAAATGTTTCGACAAACAGTCTTTTCTCCAGCAAGGCTACAATGTCATTTGTTTTAACCCCTGGAAGCTAGAATCAATCTAAATTTACCCCCTACTGTATGACTCACGATCACTTTATAGTTGGCATATGAATCATCAGAAATGATTAATTGCATTATAAAATGAACATGTACACCCCCCCACTGAAGGACATTAACAGGCTTTCCGACACTTAGTTGTGCCTTGTGACAGTTTACGAACAACACCCAGAACTGTTTTGTCTTAATTAACTGTGTTTAGCTCTTACAAGTTTACAAAAACATGCGCCAACGCTCATAAGACTACACTCAATTGCTTTAGCTTTGCACATATATTCAATGGGCTCTGAAAATAATGATTCTTAAAGGTTATAAGCACTTGCAGCACAGCTTCCTCAAAGACGTGAATGCTGCCGTGTAGAGCAAGATTGTGTTCATTAGATGTGGTACTGTTTTTTTTTCTTATAGCAGAGAAACGTCCCAGATTTCTTTGAGAACATCTGCTTCTCTTTAAACTAAGTTGTGACAACTATAGTGTCTACCACTACGAAGTGAAATTTTGTGCACTACCGTCATGAAAAAAAATCTAGGAAATCGCACAGGTAGTTGAAACATACATGATCTTGACTTATCCACAGCCACACTGCAAGATAGTACGTATTTCAAGTACTAACCTCTTAAAGTAGCAGGGAGAAAACAACTTCAGCGTTCAAGCACAAGTATACTGAAAAAGTAAACACAATAACAAGTGTAATAAATGTGGCCTTTATTGATCCAGTATTTGGACAGATTGATTTCAGGAGCGTTTGCTTGCAAGAGAGTGCTCAAGTTCTATCGATATGTCTATGCAAATAACAGACTGTGCTCAGAACTGATCAGATAGTGTACTGTAAGAGCACCTACAAAGATATACTAACAACAAAATTGTACAATGCATGCCTAAAGTTCACTTTCTTAGAAGTGGGCTTTTTCGATCTGGAAGCACATACCTCAGAACTGTTCGTTTAGCATACGTTTGCTGCATACTCCGCAGACCGGTCATTACCTGCGAAGAGAAATTTTAACTCTGGTAACTGCGTAACTTAACTGAAACAATCAATGTAGCAAGCCTGAAATATTTTTTAGGCCCATCGCCTAAATACATATTACTTATGATATGAGCTCACGGCAGAGAAATAAAACTAATGCCTACCCTGTCGACACGATGCGACATTGCACAATTGCGAAGTACTCAGTGTAGTATTGCAGAGCAAGAAAAATTCAGAACTGCACGCATTCGCGATTGCTTATTTAACAAATTTAACAAAACTACACTGTTCACACAGCGCAACGTATCTATTGGCAATGTGCAAGTTTCCTCATCACTTCCACATCATCAATTCAAGATCAACGCTAGAGGGCAAACGCCACATCTCATGGCAGAATCGGACCCTTGTCCTGAAGCCACGCTATTTACCTCAAACGGCGCAACACAATGAGAGTGACATTCATTCAGCAATCTCGATGTTCAGTTATATGCATATGCTTGTTAGCTTTCAAGAGTCTTTACACATGGGTTCAAAGCTTTCGATATGTATGAGTTACTCGTTTCGTTCAGACCTGATAGTATACATTGGTGACCTTAGACACTCGAAATAACGATGCAAACTTTACTTGATTGACGTTATTTTTGCCAGTTGAGGGTAGCTAGGTCACCTGGCAATATTTACAGATACGACGCGCGATTTAGCAACGAAAAAAAATACCAGAGGAAGCGAGCAGCCCAAACCAGCCGCGAGCCCCCCACCTGCAGCAAAAAAAATGTCTTTTTATTGATGATGATAGTACTACAAGCGCCATCTCGGTTCACGGTATTGCAGTTCTGTACGCCGCGGCCTCGTACTTGCGTGTTATTTTGATACAACAGCCCCAAGGTACAGTTTCCATTCTCCAAACTGGTAGGTGTTCTGTGGTAGGTGTTCTGTGGTTCAGCGAGTCGGGCCAGTCGTTAATTGCAATCTTACTCGTTTGGCTGGTCTGCGACTTTCTTACTTTCACCAGCGGTATGCTGGCTTCGCTGAAAAGTTACACGGCAACGTTTAAGCTTACCGCTGTGAAGTATGCTGAGGAGTATGGGAACCAGGCAGCGGGCTGCCATTTCGATGTCGCCGAAAAGATGATCGGTTCATGGCGACAATCTACTGGCAAGCTTCAGGCCATGAAGAGTGACAAAAAAGCTGACCGCGGCAAGAAGGCACGATGGCTAGTCCTTGATGGACGTTCGGACCAAGGAGGATACATAAAACTTGCTGGAGTGGAAGGGGCGCTGTGCGAGTGAAGCCAGCCGCCGCCATCTTGCCAGTGGTAAAAAGCGTGCTCAGCGCCATCGCGAGCTGCTGATTTTGTCCGTTCTTGTTTCACCTTGTCGGCATGTGAAGACAAATGGTTTACAATGGTTGGCTCTTGCGTCGTTTACGGATGTGCCAAGAGGTTGAAAAAAGATTGTGGCCTCACATTCCACCTGTACGTGCACGAAAACATCTTCGACATAGCCATTCCGCACTCGTTACTAAAGGGAGCTATAGCTGACGCGATCTAAGCGTGCAAAACATAACAGTTCGAATTTTTTTTACAGGTTTCCTAAAGATCCCGTAACGCGGAGCCTCTGGGAGTGGGCCGTTCGCAGTGAGAAGTCGAATGCGAAAGACTGAGATCACTTCGCTCTGTGCACTTCACGCCAGAGTGCTTTGACCACCTCTTTGACATTGAAGGGAAGCATGTGAAATGGGGTTATGAAGTGGCATTGAAGGCACTTTAAAGTGAAGAAGGGTTTTGGCTCGGAAACAAACTTATGAAAGTCTACGTCCAATTGGAAAAGCAAGAAAATGAAGGCATGATATGCTGTACAACTGATCGAGTGCCTCAGTTGCCGACGCTTTGGACTTCTGCGAACAAAAGCTAAAGCTGCCACAATTCAAGGGTGCCAGCACAAGATCTACGTTTATTAGAACTTTTGATCGCTTGTTTGACATCTTAAACTCCAGGAATCCGCTGGCAAAGTCGTACAAAGCGCCCCTTCGGCAGGGGAACGAAGCATTTTAGAAGTCGTTTTTTGCGGAGACTTGAGCGTACATAAACGGGCTGAGAGATCCGGCAGTGACAGAAGGACTGAAAAAAAAAACGGATTCATTGGTTTTTGGATACGCATGGCAAGCACGAAAAGAATGTTTGACAGACTTGTCAGCCAAGGTCAGCTGAAATATTTACTGACACACAAACTCAGTCAAGACTATGCCGAAAACTTCTTTGAATAAATACGTGGATGAGGCGGCCATAACAACCCAACAGCTTCGCAGTTTATGGATGCATACAAGCGTCTATTGGTTCCGATGGAAGTCACGTCTTTAAGCTCTGGACACTGCTCCAAAGATGTTCTCTCCGTATTGAATGCAACGACTCCTGCAGCCATGGTAGATCCAAGAAGCAATCTCACTGACATGCACAAGGGCCCAGTCCTGCAGCCCGATGACCACGACAATACGCATCGCATTGACTAGCCCGAAAGCTTTTCTGTTTTTGTCAGTTCCGTGGTGCCATACAGAGCAGGCTTCATTGTTCGAAAGGTCGAACTGCAACTACCTGTGAAGAGTGCATGGCAGCCATGCACTCAGATGAGCTGACACCTTTAATTAAATGTAAGAGGCGAGGTGGTCTTGTTTCACCGTCGCGAGATGTCATTAGCCTCTGTAAAGAAGTCGAGGAATGAGGTGGCTACAGGCTGAAGGTGATTCCACCACAACGGTGAAGTCAAGAGCAAAACACCTCATCCTGGAAGTTCTATGAGCTTCCTCCGAGAAAAACTGGTTCCATAAACTAGAGCAGCACCTCCTAGACTTTGATACGCTTGATAATCAGGTTTACTGTTTGTGCAGGCAAATCGTCAAATAATACGTAAAAGTGAGGATACAACACATGATGAAGGAAAAAAAAACCGAGAATCAGTCAAAAGTAAGGTGGGACCACTTTTGACAAGGGCAATAATTTTCAACCACCAGTAGGGCACTTATGTTTTCGATGATGTGTTTGCTTTAGGCATCGCTATTTGATGCATATGCACTTTAATTGAGTTCTCTACATGCCACTTGGCTGCGTACAAGTCGCAATAAACATTTACAACCAGAATTACTTGTTTTCGTTGCTTTATATAAACACACGAGTCACTTCACCCGCAGAGCGATGAAGCATAAATTTGCAGCGCTCGGCTCTTTTCTGCCACTAGCAACATGGCCGCCGCACGCTCGGCGTGGCTTCACTCTCTCCCGTAGTGCCGCATAGGCGGCTTCCACTCCAGCAAGTTTTATAAATCCTCCTTGGTTTGGACCAAGGTGGGGCGATGTCGACAGTGCAGCTGCGTCTCAAAGTGCAGGTGCTAGCGAAGAAGATGGGTGCCGTTGACTTCGTTGGCACATCGTCCTGGTGCTCAAGATTTAGGCGCCGCAAAGCGCTGGCGATGAGAGCCCGCACAAGCATGAGCCAAAATGGACAAGCTTGAGAGGTTCCAGGCTTTCATAAATAAAACCATTGAAGACAATGGCACTAGCGACAGCCATATAATGAATATGTACAAGGTGCCACTAATGTTTGACATCCAAACGAAGAGGAGTGTGGCACCAAGGGTGACAAGGCTGTCACCATCAAGACTACCAGCCATGAAAAAGTGCACAGGGCCGTCACCATCAAGACTACTGGCCATAAAAAAGTGCACATCACGGTTGTGCTCGCGTGTTGCACTGACGGGCAAAAACTTCCACCAATGCTAACATTTAGGTGGTAGATAATGCCGAAAGCCTCCCCATCTGGCGTCGTCACAGGAACGAACGTGAAAGGCTGGATGGACGAAGAAATTATGGGCAAGTCACCCGAGAAATGTTTTTCTAAGCGACTGGATGGTTTGTTTCATGGGAAGACAGGGCTCCTGTTCTTGGATAGTATGCAGGCACATGTAACGAGGCTGACATTGAAACGCATCAAGGCAAAGAACTGCACCGCTGCCGTTATCCCAGGCGGAATGACGAAAATGCTTCAGCCGCTGGACATCTAAGTGAATCGCAGTTTCAAGGTTATTCTGCGGTGCCTGTGAGAGTTGTGGATGTTTGATGGCGAACACAGCTACACTGCGACCGGACGCACGAGGCGTGGTTCATTTTGCGAAGTCGTGAAGTGGGTGCACGAAGCCTGGTGCGCCATGTTACAGGCCACCGCAATTGCGGGGTTCCGCAAGGCACGCCTGCTAACATCCTCGGTTCCTGACCTCGATGATGACAGCAGCAATTCCGAAGACAAAGCAGAGGAGGTCTTAGTGCCGGTGCCGCCAGAGCTGGTTGAGCTGTTCCAAAAGGGTCAGAAGACGAAGACTTTGATGGCTTCGAAGAATAAAGTGTTTTACCTGCAGTCATGCGGAACATTTCAGTGGGTGTGCATTATTTTCCCTCAAGTTTGGCGTTGTATAGGTTTTCATACGGACTAGTGCACAGAAACGTAAGTACGGCATTTTACAATGCTCGATTGACCGCACGTTATGAAGTTTCCGCAAGTAATTGCAGGTGCGTCTTATATATCAATTTTTGCATGGAAACTTGCAAAAAGTGGGTGGGGGGGTGTCTTATACAAAGGTGCGTCTTATACACCGAAAAATACGGTATCATATTGCTTTCCACCAGATTCGAACGTCGATTTTATGTCTGCTTAAATCATACAGCTTTCCTTATGTACGGATATCTCCACATCATACGGCTTTCTTTATATACAGACCTTTCCACATCATACAGCTTTCCTTATTTGCGGATTGCCACATGGTATTCTGCATATACGGCTTTCCGCACATAAGGCTTCTCCATATACATCTTTCAGTACTTCACTAATTTCGTATGTGTGGATCCCGTACATACGGAACGTTTCAGTTTGCCTGGGTGACAGACGCGTTTATGTATACTACCTTATTGACTGTACAAAAACGGTGCTCTTGGCTGAATAAAGATTGCGTTTCACAGACTTCAGTTTACAAATGTCAGTAGCCCGCGCATGACCGATTGGTGCCCAGATTTCATCTTCCTATTGTTGCCTTCGCGTCTAATAAAAATAATGTGAGCGTCTGCAGAGTGCTCTTGCTTCTCTAAAAGAAGGCAAAAAACGAAGACAACCAAGTATGCACTAAAATTTTGGAAATGGTTTCTTGGCCTTGCGTTGTTCCAATCGCCCAGTACCTGCTCGACCGTACTTTTTTCTGAAATAAATCTGAAAACTTCAAACAATCTTCTGGTTCTTTCGCTTAAACAAAATAAACATATCATTTATTTCCTCCCAAATAAATAAGATTTATTGCATGGTGATGGCGTGGAAAAGTATAGGCTGGATGCGTCTGCGAAACCGAAACAAAGATCGCATGAAAATGGACTACTTGACTTAGTAACACATGTGCAGAAGCTCTGCCACGTTGCTTTGGCTGTGCTGCCAGAGAAAGTTGTCCCCGAGTATAGCATTGGTGGCTTTTTGTGTGCATGTTTTGTTGTCGCATTGCCCTTTTTTATATTGATCATTTTGTTTTCTCTGGCTTCCTTTCGCCTTGCCACTGCTTACTTGGACAGTCTCAGCTCCCTATGTTGGCCCTTACATCACGCTACCCAAGAGACCATGGTGTAAAGAAAATAATTTAGGAGCAGACGATCTCCGCCCGTGTCGACAGAAACCACGTCCTAAAAATGTTCGTATTTAGTACAGGCACCAGCCTTAGTATCGTAGTGCTTTAATGAAGTGGGTGCTGTTACATGGCGGCATAAAGGAAATGAATGTGACGAGGCAGATGCACATTTTTTTTTCTCCTATTGCTTCTTTTAAAACACCGTCCATGCCAGTAAATAAAGCAAGCAACGCAAGTCGCACTCTTTAGGGTGGAAATACGCTACGTGCCGCAAACGCTGCAGTTGCCTTCAAAATGTTGTCCCGTACTCAACGCTGTCAGAAATGCTACATGGGCAGTTCGTTATCTATTCTTCATACTTATTCTATAGTTCATATTATATTAATCATGAACCAGCTCGCCCAAGCAGCAGGTTTAGTTCATACGCCGGCCACAATCACAGGTGGGTGGGGGAGGGCATCTCGACATGGGGGCTGGTGAAACCCCTGAAGACAGTAAGTGTAACATCATCTCCTCTTTTATCGTTAGGTGCCGGCATTCCTCTCTCTCTCTCTTCTTTCGACCATGGCTCTACCCATGGGGCGCTTATCTAGAAAATGCTCTCCGCATCAAACCTTGTCGCTGCAAATTGCTTGCTCTTTTCAGCTGGAATTTTAATGACATTTTTTAGAGGGAAGCTGCTTAAGCCCTGGCCCATGCATCCCTGATGTGTAGTAGTAGTAGTAGCAGTAGTAGTAGTAGTAGTAGTAGTAGTAGTAGTAGTAGTAGTAGTAGTAGTAGTAGTAGTAGTAGTAGTAGTAGTAGTGGTAGTAGCAGCAGTAAGTCCTTGGAATGTCTGCTGGATGGTGGTACTTGTATATGATGAAAAGACACAAGATGGCGGTACTTGGAGTGTTCACTAGACTGACAGACAGACAGACGCACAGACAGACGGATGGAAAGACAGACAGACCAAGGGACACATGCATCGACGGACGCATGGTTGGACAGAAACGGACGGACAAAAGCACGGATGCTTCGCCCCACTCATCATTCACTCTGCGGATATGCTGTGATTTTTTTCTTGTAAAGTTATTAGTGGCTGCTGAAATATAATGAAAGGACATCGACAGATAGACAGACAGGCAGAAAAATTTAATTGGCAAGTGTGTTTGGACCACCACGAGATTTGAAAGCACTCGCCGCGTTCCTCGTCACAGAAAATGCGAAATGTGGTGTACGGAGCCGTGAAGCCTACACAGAAAAGGAGACTCATTCGAAAACTTCCTGGAAGCGACAGACGAACATTACAAGTAAACGGAAAACAAATATGCGACGCTTAGAATGACAAAAATCTAAGACGTTAACGAGTCACGAAGAGACTCTCGCAAACCTCACAGCATGGAGTTTCTCACAAAAATACCTGAGCGAAACCTGGCGTAAGTGAGCTGCAGGATGCTAGGGAATAACTACTTGTGAGCTTTGAACTTGACTCTGATTTGCATTCTTCATGGAGAGCTCGGACATTTCGAAGACGCATCTGGCTTCAAAGTGTTCCTAGTGTCAAAACGCCTGCTTTCTTACTGACAGAGTATATAATACGCTATTTATTATTTCTCATTGTACAAAAACATGTATTATTTAACACTGAAAACTTTTGAGGCGATCTGCAATTTTACGAAGCGTAAAAAGTAACCAACGGCCGCTAAACTTGGCAGGCAGACGACAAAGTGAGCGTTCCCTCTACTACTTACGTCGTCTGTTTCTATCGCCGTTTGTTTGTGATGTGTAGCTTTAGATAAGCAAAGTATTATTTTAGATTATAATACGCACCTATAAGGTCAACTTTGTTTCAGAGAAGTTTTATTTGTTCAGTCATATCCACTTTTGAGCCGAAGCCTCACTAAACACCAGCCAACACAAGCTTCGTAGACACATCTATAGTCATTCCCAATGCTCCAACAGCACCCCTTACAAAATTTGCAACGCCGGTGGCAACAAACTTCTCTTTAGGTATTTGTGAGGAACTCCATGTCCTACAGAGCCGACACGATTTGAAGTCATCCCAGCAGATTCTAAGCCAGATCTTCCTGTGTGGCGCGTCTTGCTTCTCAAACAGAATACAAAACGTAGCTTGCCGTCAGTTTAACGTTTGCTACAACCGCAAGTGCACCAAAATGGAAGAGCAAGCACAAAACAACTGAAACCACGCAGCAGACGTCTGGAGTAGGGGCGGGAAACTCGCTGCACAAATGTGCACTTCACCGTGTTGTGCACAGCTATGGAGATTAAGCCCTAGAACACCGAAAACAAGCTAAAGAAAATGCGCGCGTGGAGTACGTGATGGCATTTGTCCAATAGATGCATCCAGCGCCGAGGCAAAACGCAGGGAACGAGGACAGGAAAAATAGATTGTGTGACTTTTCTCTTATTTAGGGGCGGGAGGAACTCAAAGTGCCAACATCATCTGTACGCACCGCGGGGCAGATTGTCCACACCTAAATGATTTTTTTTACAGCATACAAGAGAACCTGGATTCTCTCGTAACAACTCGATGACAGTGGTGAGATTGCAGTAGACCTCGCAACATGAGCCAGCTGAAACATGGACATCGCAACGGAGCCTGTGACTGCAGCTGCGTGAGTCGACGTTTTCCATCTGGAGATGTGTCAGGCTTTTAGAATAGTTTAGAAGCTTGAAGCCTGCAGGTTGTCTTTATCTGTACCAAACTCTTTTTTGTTATTGCACTTGACAGTACAGATAAAGAGTAGATAGGGAAAGTGGTTCAACGTCTGAGCAGTTCGTCACCCTAATTTTCTACCCAAGCCTGAATTGTTGCTATGCGCAGAATTGGAAGTGAACCGGGGCGTGTCACGTGGAAGGCGCAGATCAATCAGGATCAGACATCACTTCCATTGGAGGCAGATGAAAGTGACATTTTTTTTAATCTTGGAAAAGATCACTATGCAATTGAAAAAAAAGTGTGTTGATCGAAAATAGAGTATAGCATGAGCTCGCATTAAAGCGCTTAATTTTGCTGCTCACAGGTTTTGCTGCTCAAATAATACAAATGCTAGAGATAATCCAGGTGCGCCAACACTCAATACGAGCGTCGATTACTTATTCCAGGCTCCAGCACATTTAATCACACAATGGAATAAATCTACCTGCCACGGGATTAAATCCTTGCACCAGCAATTCTATTCCAAATGTCACCCATTTTAATCGCAGTGCCAGGAAATGTACTGCTCCTGCAATTGTCTTTAGCACGAAACCTGCAATGTGGGAAACAACTACAGAAAGTCGTCATCAATTGAGGCTATTTATTGACGTCATCTTTAACCTGTAGTACATCCCTCTTTTTGGTCTTTTTCAGACGTGTTTCCGAGCGACAAGTGACTCAAATGAGTCGGTTACTATCGTGAAAGATATCGTGCGAGTCTCCGGTGAAAGATAACAAGTGAGACTCCCTGCCGTGGTGGCCACATTTTCGATAGAGGCAAAAATACTTGAGACCTGTCTTCCGAGATTCAGCTCCACGTTGAATAACTCCACGTGGACAAAATTTGGAGCCCTTCACTACGGCGCTTGCCATAATCGTACAGTGGTTTTGGGATGTTCAACCCCAACAATTATTACTGTAGAATTCTTCATACATCTGACATAATCACTAGTGACCAATGACAGCTCACTGATCTTGTACTTCAGCAGGTGGTCGGTAGTGACCGACATGAATACAAGCCACTTCCAATCCACACTTGCATTATTCTGGCTTGCCGACATGCATATAAAATGAAGTACCTTTTTAATGGTGACATGCCTCATAACTGGTGACATAACTCAGTCAAGTGTAGCGATCACTAGCGACTCACGTGTTGTCATCACGCCTATCACCCACATACGCACTATTCACACCTGTCAGCATGCATATCAAAGGAAAAACGTCGTCCTCACAGTATTACCCTAATACCTAATACTCAGGCCTGTGAGCTGATACCTAGTCACTCGCGTGCCATCATCACGCCTATCAACCGTATACACACTATGTGCATGCCGACATGCCCATCGAAACGCCATTAAAAGAGTAATAACCTTACTTTCAAGTTTTCAAGTTTCAAGTTTTATTATTTCAAAAACAAGGTACGAAACCTAAGATATACAGATTGGCCTAGTGACTTCGTCTTTGGAAGAGCAATATCGTAGTACCTATTTGTGGGCCAAGCGGCTCCATAACTAATGACTCACGTGACACCATCATGCCTACAGCCGTGAACGCACTGACTTGAAGGGGCCCTGCAACACTTTTTGATCATGGTCAGAAAACGCTGCCAATCAGTAGTAGAGGCTCTCAAGAACACGCGAGCCAAATATTAGAGCGCAGCACACGGCCTGGAATTAGCAATAAATTATCAAAGTCAGCTAGAAATAGCTTTATTTTCTCTTGACAAATCACAGAAAATAAGCCCAGTAAGCCCATTTATCAGCCATTGGCTGAGAGATATGTTTCATGAAACCAGTCAGTTTGTTCCTTTAACTTCTCAGAGCTACATAACGAGGCAGTTATGTCTTCATGCCATCGCCATGGCCAAAATCAAAACAACCTTTAGGGTCAGAAGCAGAGAACTGAAATGGCTACACGACTGCAACATAAACACAAGGCAAACAGATGCAAGATGAATAACTACTCACTTTTTCCAATGTGCCACATATTATAGATGTGCTCCATGTTTGCCTCATGTGTTGTCATGTATTATTCTGTCTGTTATTACCTTTGTGATTTTAAGGTTTCTAGCTTTAAGCTCAACAATTTCTTTCTGTAGGTCAAATATTTCCATCAAATCGCTTTTCAGCACCTCGTCATTCTGAAACAGGCAGAAAATGCACAGTTTGACGCGCAACAATACTTAAAAAAAAAAAGAGCTATAGCTAACTACTTTATAAGAGGCATGCTCCGGGGAGCAATTCTGGTCTTCCATACAGACGTTCTTTATAAGCAGGGTACCTCGTATGCATTTTCTGAACAAGTATTTGAATGTAGGTGCATTTGTTTCTCTTATACCAGTTTGTATCTTCTATAGGTGTCTCCTATAAAGAGGTTCGACTATATGTCAGTAATTAAGACCCCTCACTTCTCCAAGCTTCACCTCAACAAGGTGCACAGTTTTATTACTGCCAATATCTATGAAACTGTTTGTCAAGTATTTTGCATAAAAGCCAGGTGAATCACACCTTCTATCACCAGCCAGTTGTGCTTCACCCTGCCGTCTTTCAAGGACAGAGTTCTATTCGAGATCCCACACCTGAAAAAATGACCCCATTTGTAGATACGGGCTCAGGAAGCTGCTGAAAACAAGTTCACAGCGCAAAAAGTTCACACTATGGAAGCCATAGCATGAAGTGATGGCCACAGCTGCTTGCTCGTTTGTAATGTGTACAATGACAGTGTCAATGAAACGTAAACTGGCTCATAATTGCCTTCAAATACGTAGGCACGTAAAAAGACACTGTGTGCTGATGCATGAGTCTCATGCTTGATCACTACATGGGATTCCCAAACTTCCCAAAGCTATGTCATGCAGAAACTGCTGACTAATATTTGTTATTGTTCACACATAACAAAAATGCCAGGGGTCAAGTACCAGGCATGTGGTGTTAATCTTTTGGTAAAAAAACAGTGCTACCATGGGAAGAAAGGTATACTTACCCACAAACATGTGCTTATTTCAATACGTACTTGTACTGTAAGCTGGAACAGAAGCCTCTGGTAGAGGTAGAACATTGTCAGGCTAGGCCTCTGTATATTTACCTCCTCAAGCAGCCTCAAAACTTTCTCTGGGCTAGCGCCAGTGAAGCATATTTCAACACACAAAAGAAGGCTTCTCACCGTCATTTTCTTAATTTGTGGTTGGCTGTGCCACACGAATGAATGCTCGAAGGGGGCAGAAGTACTCAACTTGAAACAACGAGCCATGCACTTTTGTGGCAATTTTGCAAGGTGAGGCACATGTGGGATATTTTCTAAGCAGCTCCAAGAGGCAGCTTTCAAAAACTACGAACTTACATTCTTGGGCAATTGGCAACGTGTCATCTCTGTAAAGAGAGGGTGGGCCACATATACCTGTAGCCATCAGAGTTAAACATGGTTGAAGCATCCTCGCTAGAGCTTTGAATTTTTGCCCCCGTATTCAATAAAACATAAAAGAGCATAACTCACAGCCACGAGCTAGAAAACGATGGCTGGTTCGGTTCCTCATCATCTTTTTCATGGCCTGGCCGCAGGGAGGAACATTGAATCGATAATGGAGGTGCACCAAAATCTGTAGTTGCTAACTGCGATTGTCCAGTGAGCTGGCGGTGGGGTATCTGTTTGCGACACTGTTGTTACAGTCTTTTTCTATACAGGAAAACCTGCACACCTGTGAAAGAGAAACACCAATCATTATTTTTTATGCACTAGTGCACCAGCAAAACACTTACAGGATATAAGCTACCATGCAACACAATAAATTGGTAAACACTGCTCAATGTAAAAGCAATCCTGCACATAATATAAAGTGAAGTTAAAAACATACACCAATGTTTATGATGGTTTATTATAAATGAAGGATGAGCAATGAAACATTTTGAATGCTATCCTCTATGGACAACCAATTGTGCAAAATTGCCGGTAATTTGACCAGCCAAGCATGCCCTTCATGAAAAGAGAAAAATGGGGGTGTCAAAAACAATAACCTTGAGATTGCAGCTTTCGTTGGGCATAAGGTCAGTCTGTGCAGCTGCATGGTGCTTGATGGTGTACCAGTGGCCCTTGAGATAACTGATGCTTTTTGAAAGCTGTAATACAAAGTGTGCAGAAATCATTTTTAGCAAAGTGCTTCGTGAGTTATGAGGGAAACAACTTAAATAAGTACCTAAAATTATAGTCCACACGCAACTACCATGATTTTAGTTGTAGCTATGCCTTCAACAGCAACACGTCTGTAGCCAGAAATTTCAGTGGGGGGGGGGGGGGCATTTGTTATAGGCCTTCGATAACACCTAATTTCATTATTTACTCTAGGCGAAAACCCCTCAGGCGGGGGGGGCCAGCTTTAGGGCACCTTCCCTGACTACAGGTCTGAGCAGCAAACAAATGGATGCCCTGAAACAAAGCATGGCTTACAAAAAAAAAGGGCTCATTCACACCACTCAACAGAGCCCACACAAATTTTTTTCTCCTTTAACTCACTGCACAGTGATCCATATATTAGGTTTAATACCTGGGAAATTTTAAACGCTTCTGACGTGGGCTCCCCAAAGTTTGGAGTCAGGTCCATTGCATCAGTCTCAATCTCCATTGTGGCACCGATGTCTTCAAAGTAGGCTGCCTCTTGACTAGTCTCCTGCTGGAACAATGTAGAGGGTCACACTGGATTTTAACGCACTTACAACATGCCAACAATGTGAACTGAACATGTGTCTTCCAGTACGCTCACAACATATGGTACATGTTATCATTTTGCCAAGGTGCAATGCAAAATAGTATGTCTTCTATGTGCTTGATCTGTGAACTCCATTTTCGTGCGCTAAATACAGAGAGTTTGCTTTTCATTTCCAAATAGTGAGTTCATAAGATTGTGTAGAAATATTTTGTTTTCTTATACCTGCTTTCATTGTGTTAGTAAAATAAACTATTCTAATATTTTGACAGCAGAGTAAATGCACATCACATGCCAAGCTATCGCATGTGTGAATAGTTCTTGAAGAATGCATCAGGAGTCACACCGCTACTGGGAAGCATTGTCTTCTTGAGTACACAAACGTGTTTATTTCTAGAGTATGCTTCATTGAATAAAGTAATTCAGCTATTGCTACTGATTTGCCTTTCACAGTTGTTTTATAGAGTTACATTGTATAGAAGGGTATGACTATAGTAAGTGACGGAACAGTCAAGTGTGCATAACAAGGCAAAATAGCTCACTTGACTTTCCAGCACCAATGGGAACTGATTGACAGAACACAAGAAAGTAGGACAAAAGGTGCAATGACAAAGAGACACGCACAAATAGCTACAGTGTGGATTTGCACATTCATAAAGAGACACTGTCAGCTGGAACACACACTGAAGCCTTGAACCAACACTGCATTTTTTTCACAAACAGGTGTTCAAAGGATGAAAATGGTGCACACCTAATTTAATTCATCACCTTAGTATGTTGGTTTAATGAGTGAACATGTACCAGGCAAAGTTGGACTTCCTACCTATACTAGTCTTTTCTAGCAACTCATGGAGGGAAAAGCAAGTCTTACAGAAAGGAAGTCCTTGGTGTCCATTGAGAAAAATTGCTCCTCCAGCTCATGTACAGGGAAGGAGTCCTGTAAAAAAATGTAAATGTGACAGGCGTTTGAACTCGTAGTGATAAGGGAGGCAGATCCCCCTAAGATGTGTAGCATGTAGCAGAATGACAAGTTGGGTGAATTCATGCTATTCATATTTGAAGAAAAAGACACAGCGCACAAAGAAAGCATATACGAGAAATAGAGGGAAGACACAGGAGCACACTGTCTTGTCTGTGTGTTTTTGAGCACTGTTTTTTTTCTCGGTGTGATACATGTAAGATTCAGATTAATGTTTGCACATACGAATGAAAGACGCACTAATGCAGTCATAACTTTTCTTGTTCATAGCTTTACAAGAGTAAGTGAAACTTGAAAGATTCCCTAGTGATTTCCTAACATTATATGTACCAAACTGCTGTACAGCCACACATTGTGCAACTAGACTTGAAGAATGGACCTACATCATTATCAAAAGAATGGGGCAAAATTTGAAGGGAAATGACCTCAAGGGCCAATTTGTGCAGACAGAAATTGACAAGCATATCTACAGGCACATCTATAAAATATAAGCATTAAATATAGAATGGGACAAGCACATCTATTTGGCTCGGCTCAACTGAGGCCATAGCGCACTACGTTTCAACACAGATTGCAAATGACTAATACACCTGTACATAAGAAATTTGTGCTGGATGTCGTGCTCCTTACATCTGTTCCATTTCACAGTTGCATGATACCTTTGTCACCATCACAGCTTACGCTGAGCCAAAATACAGGTTTTGCACAGCGTCCGTGTTCACTCTGTGGCAGTGACCATGCACAATATGCAGGTACAGCAAAATTTCATTATAGGCATGCACGCATTTTCCCTCGACAGACTTCAGTGGCTGAAGTAGATGGAGTTTGTATGCTACATGTACACAGAGGGCCCCACAGAAAAGCACTGATGTGTGCTGAACTCACTTCCTTCACTCACTCACTTTTGGAAGCACAATACTACAAGGTCAACCATTCGAACTAGCAATGTGATGTTCACTCACAACTGTTTCCACATGCAAGTTAATTTTGTGTTGCTATGTGCCAAGCTATGATAACATTCATTACATACCATATGTGTTTATGAAACCGTAACTCTGACTGGGTGTTATAAAAATACATTTCCAAATAACTCTCCGTTCCACCTAGACTTCTGGCCACAGGCAGTAGCTCATTATGTAACTTATACAGGAAAAGAAGTGACAGACAAAATACCTGTTCAAGTGCTCTGTAATTGTGTGCATATACCAGAGTACCTTTAGTGAAATAGCAATGTGAAAGAAAGACAGACAGTATCAGTACGAGAGCTGCTTGAAGCTGGCCACATTTGCAAAAAAGGCAATGACTGTATTAGTGTTCTGTTTGCCTTGGTTTTATCTTTGGCAAATACAAATTGATTGTTGCTGCCAGAAAGTAAACTAGAATGTTTCTTGTGCTTTATCTTCTCTATATAAAATTACTTTGGAATGTGCCACATTACCTAGACTAGCTGTGCACAAAAGCGTCTAACGCAGTACTCTGCTAAACCACATAAAACAAAATAAAGATAGAATCATGATTTCACTTCACTTTCCTGTTTACAATGGCACTGCACATTACAAGTGTGCCACAGTGATATTGATTTCAGTAGCAAAGAAGTAAACTTGCTCTCTGCTACAGTTTTTTCTTGATAATGACTCTCGTGTATATATCCTTACTTAGGTAGAATCTTCCAATGCATCCATCGAAGCAAGAAGGTCGACAGTTGGCTTGACTACCTGCAAGTTTATATAATATAAAGGGTTGCATACAACAGTACAAAGTTTCAGGGATCGAGTCATAAAAATCTAAATCCACCGAGAATGCAATGCTGCTGGCACATTAAACTATTCTGCTGTCAGAAATGTGCACCCTTATCAAAGCTGAATGAACGAACACTTTCACAGCTGCAAACTCAATGAGACCCACACAGCATACAGGTCTAATGTAGTACAGTCACTTTACTTGTAGAGTGGCTAACGTTGCTTCATAACAAAGTGAAAGTGACTTCCGTTGCAAAAGCTCACGATTATGACCGATGTAAGTTGCTGAAGTTACGCCCACAGTGTTGCACGTCGCATATTTCGCTTGCTGGTGTCAGTCTTTCATCTCTCTCCCTGGGGGCCCAATAACATACGTAGTGGCATGGCAGTGCACTGGGGTATGATTGTTTTGCTCGTCGATACTGCTTTTGCCAATACCAGGACCGTCATGCAATGCTCGCTATTGCGCCTACCCCTGACACCACTGAGATCCTATTTAAAAAAAAAAAGATACGCCCGGGCATAAATCTAGAGCCAGAATGTACTCACCTCACTGCCGAGCTGCTGGCCACCCCGCAGAGCGCAGCTAGGCACCGCATCCAGGCGAGGTCGTCAGCGGCTATAGCCCATAGTCCTCTTCAGCGTGTCTCTCCCATTGTAGGTGCTCGTAGCAAAGTGCAAGGAGCACACTTTTCAACTTGATGTGCTTTTTTCGCTTTCAAGACCTAGCACTTATAGCCACAACTGCCGTCTTTCATTGCTCATTGGCAGCCGATGAAACGATACAGCAGCACGACTGTTGCCATTGCTCACGCAGCTAGAAAATGCGCATCGAATATGCACCATACTTACGCACACAGGTGATCACATGGGTGTGGCAATACACAACAATGTACTTTTGCCAAAATACCAAGCACCAGATTTAAGGTACGAGAAACGATCAGCAAGTGCACACCATAAAGACAACACCAGAAAGGGCGAATTCCTGGAATGCATAGTCTTCAGCTCCCTAATTGCACAGGACATCTAGAGTTAGTGTTGTAGTTCTGAAACACACATCATTTAGAAACAAAATTTCTTTTTTTCTGAGAAAGTACTAAAAGCATTTTTATGGTTTTTATTTACTCATATGGCCTAGATACCATCATATTAATAGTTCAAGCTACTTGTCGCGTTAAGCCAACCAAAAAAGAACGGTCACTGTCATTGTCGGCAGTCACAGCATCCCCATCAGCATACTTATTAAGGGCTTTTTACTCACATTCCTTCCCATACCGTGTGGCAGACTTCTAGCGAAAAAGTGTCTGCCCACATCTTAGGTATTTTGGTGTCCCACGAGCTGCTCTCTATTTGGGTACATAAGTGTAGAGTGAGTGGCATGTGCTTCCTGTAATTCTCGCTTTTCTCTCGCGCTGACATTTGCTATTATCCTGAGACATCTCTGTACATATTCTTAATGCTTCATTATACGTCACAGCAACATAATCCCTGTAGAACTCTCTCTCCTTGTTTGTGAAGTAAACTTATAGATCCTGAAAGCAGTTGCACTCCCTTCTAAATGCTATGTCATGGAAGAGTATCTCCGTACGAGGCGCCACGTTTTGTCCTACTATGTGGAGTAGCGTGGCCTCCTCTGGCATCTATATCCATTGAAAGTAGTTTTCGCTGCCTACCATGAAAATGCTTTGACAACGCACTTCCAGGTAGTGCAGCAATCATTCGTTGCTCTATATTCTGCCATGCTTGCTCATACAGGTCCAAGCAGGGGGAGGGGGGGGCACTGATCCTTGAGGAGCTGGCTGCAGTTTTTCCCAGGCTTGTTTGATGTCGGTAGAAGTCAAAGGCTCGAGATTCTCTATGCCGGTCCTTTTAGTAGAGAATAGGAAGTCACGTGTTATTTTTCAAAATTGCTTCACAAGTTCACCTATGTATGACAAAATATTACGACATGGCAATGGCATACAGCACTTAGGCAGTGTGCTTGATTGGGCTGGTTGGTGCACAGTATATGAAGACTACAACATGGGAGCTATTTATCATTGTTGTATGGCCTGTATCACATGTATGTGCTTATGTGTTGTTATGTGCAAAATTCCTATATGTTGCAATTGTCTTGCATGAAACGTTGGTTGTTACACTCTGACATCATGTGCAACATTGCGGAAGCTAGCGAGACTTCTTGCAGTTGATGCGTTTGCAACAAAAAGTAGTTTGATGTTCTTATCCCCAAAAATTTAATTTTTCTTTCGTTGTTCAGGCAAGAACTAAGAGACCTTTTTCCAGCAATCCCAAAGCCCGCGAGGGCGTCCGAAGCATTATGGAAGAAGTGTGTACGTCGAAACCGGTCAAGCACGCTGGCTGTTTTCTATCGCCCGCTGCTGGTTGGCGCCATGGGAGCACTAAACAAAAAAAAAACGATAGGCCTCCCCACATGTTGACTGTTATTCCAACCAAAATACTATACATGTCTGAACCCACTAGCATGTATATCTACGCATGAAATACAAAAGGAATGATTCAGTCAGTATCGCTATAACCAAGCGGACGTATACTAGATGTAGCAGTTAAGCGGCATGCAAATAAATGATGACGTGCCATCATGAGCAATGGAAGCTGGAAAATTGAATTCATAATTATTCAATGAATACTTCTAAAATGAAAAATTAATTAATTGCCTATGATGGGGTGTAGCCAAACTGCAGAGAGGTTTTACAATATTCAAGTACAGAGATTATCATTTTATTTCACAGGTCACGTGCTTTACAAAAAAGTGAGCACATTCTAAACACGTTTAAACAAAAAGGAATGGGACTAGAACTCATTTGTGAGGTTCTTTGCTCTGATAATTTACAGTTTCTTGGTACATGTTTTAAAGTTTGATTGTGCATTCACCAAAAGTGGTGTTTTAATCTTGCGTCGGTACATTACTCAAATATTGTCCAATCAGGAATTGTGATGACGTGCTACGCATGGCATCGGTGAAAAAAAAAACTTGCTCACATAAGATGAGTAGTAGTTTTCAGCTGCAAATCGATCGCCTCAAAGAGGCCGGGATCCTGCATTGGTTCACATGGCAAAGAAAGATAAATATCACCGTACTTCACCCGTGAATAATGAAGTGGGGGGGGGGGTATTGCCACCACAAATAAAATTATCCGCATTTGTTCCCTCGTGCGCAAGAGATCGCAAGCGTCGGCAGTGAGGTCTACTGCGGTGCAACAGTAACAACGGTGCTCAGCTGCTGACCCGAAGGTCACGAATTCGATCTCTGCCATGGCAGTCGCATTTCGGTGGAGGCGATATGGTAGAAGCTCGTGTACCGTGCGATGTCAGTGCGCGTTAACGAACACCAGATGATCTGGAGCCGTCTACTATGATTTGAGACACTGAAATGCCAGATATTATTAGTATTGCTACTCTGCTATAACCCAATAAAAATTTGATCAGAGTCATGTCAGTTGTTGTGTAGCAGGTAAACACAAATTTCTATCTCTCTCTTTTCGTCCACATTGGCTACGCTAGTCGATGTGTTAACACGCGCGCCAGCGAGCGTCAGAATTCATTTAATGGAATCACTTCATCTCGCCCCACTATGTTAGTCATGCAAATGTGATTCAGCCTTCGAAACCACAGCAATTTTGTACCATCAACCTAATCAGACAAATTGAGAAATTGCGGAAGCATATCATGTCACAAGTAACGCCACACTTTGTGCAAGTTGACCTTCGCGGTTATTAAAAGACATGTAATTCGACTGTATTAATCAACTATAAAGAGGCCTTAGTTTGACTTTTTGTGTCTCTTTATAACGCGGACGCTACACCCCCATTTTTGTAGATTTTTTTTCATGCGTGTAACCTTCAGTTGTAAGGGAGCAGTAGATGGTGAATGTATTTCCAAGCTTTTGCATACTGCTTTTCTTTGTTTTTTTGCCCTAAGTACTATTCAAACTAGTGGCAATGCAGGTTAGTAGACACTTATCGTCATTACTTATGTGGTGTGAGCAACACACACACTGTTTGAATGGGTGTTATTGTATTAAATTCCGACTATACTTTCTACAGTACTCTTCAAAAATTGGAACCTCAAATTCTACTCGCCGACAATGTCAATGGACATTGGTTATAAATGCATCTGCAAATCTAAGACCGCTGGTGTGCTTCATTGGCAACCGAGTGATCTCTTCTTTTTGTTTCATTTTTTTGCCATAGAGCACTGGTGTAGAAAAAAAACAAAAGGGTGACGTTTCTGAGCTGCTTAACAGATCGTGCAGTGAGTGGAACAACCAACGGAACCAGTCAAGAGGCGCACACAGCTAAACACTGAAGTACGGGATTGAATTACGCAGCAATATGTTCCACCTCGCCAAATTCGCGGTGTCTAAGAAGTCCTGAAACAGCACAGGTAAAGCGTGAGGCCCACGCACTGGTCGCGGTAACTGTTTCGGCGTACCAACTTTTCCCGTGAGCACTTGCGCGCCCGTTGGTAGCGCTGGTGTGCTTGAAAATGGTCTATTGAAGATATCATGTGTCTTACAAACAAAAACGCCGTTGAACATCTGCTATTATGTGGCTTTATAGCTTAGTTTTAATGTGGAGTCACATACAGGCTCTCTACTCTGGGTACGTCACAATGGCGGCCACCTGAACTTTCAGTGTCAGTGCAGAAAAGGACACCACAGGGTCATTCGGTACCCGCGTTCTTTTGTGCTCATACCGGTTTCTTCTGTTCGACAGTCGTGCCAAAACGGAGCACAAAGAGACACGAGAGCACACTGGCACTAATCAGATTTAACGTGAGCGACCACGAAATGCACAGAGTTATACGTTATGCTGGCCGAACTTCTTGCATAGCTTCCACTGTTTTGCACCTGGTGTGTAAAATGGAGTATAGTCAGCAACGTGTATGTATCTTAGCCTTGTCCTGTTTTAAGCGCTGTTTTATACTTCAGCACTTATGTAATTAAAAGGTTATTAAACTGAAAAATAAAGGGCCCACTTTTGCAGTGAGAGCTTCAAAGGCGGTGCCAAGAAATTTTTATGACTCTGAAGTGCTGCAGACTCACTTACTGGTTCATTCATGACCTTCAGGTAATCTCATAGGAATATGCACTGCATGGTGACTCTTCAAAGGGCCCTTCATGAGGCTGGGGCATTGCAAATAGAAAAGTGCAAAACACAGATAGTTCAGCGATTATCATATTTGCAAAGTATGAAATGGCTAAACGGCATGCAAATACTCAAAATATCAAAAAGAAGTCTGAGTGCACCATGTCTGAGAGAGCCACTCTTCAAAAAAGCTTTACACAGCACTTACTGCTCTCAGCAGTGCGCTTTTCATAGCAGTAACACTAAAGCAAAAAAAATTTTTAATATGTGAGCAGTTCATGTCTTCAGTTACCTTTACGGTGAAAGTTATAAAGAACACTTGGCAGATAAGAAATTGGTGGATATTTAATTAAGTAATCAGTTATCTTTGTGGTACTGCATTAAGTAACTATAACAATTGAAGTGTCTTTAAAAAGTTTTTTACTTATTCTTTTTTATTTATATAAGTACCCTGTGGAGCTGAGGGCATTACAAGTGGGTTACTCTTTTAATACAACATACCTTTAAAAATAAATAATAAACTTGGGGGTTACACAAATACAGTGAAGGAAGCCAAGATTAAACAGCATACAGAAAAAGGACAAGAAAGAATTGAGCGGGAATGCAATGCATTTGTTGGAAAATTGTGTGCTGTGTGGACTGAAAGCTGAAGAAGAGGAGTAGTTAACTTGAGGCTGGACGAAGTTTGAACTTTTCACAGACTCCTAGTTGGGACGGCATTGTGCAGTGCACCAATAAAAGCTGCAGAAGAGATTTTTCCACAGCATTAAAGGATCTGTTACAACAAAAAACCAATAATCGTAATTTGTTATTCTTTTCTCTAACCTGCACAAGTCTAAGTAACTAATTAATAGAAGAAATGATGAAACAGAATGCAAGTTGGCTTTTCAATAAAAAGGCCAGCTCCATGAAGATTTCAGCTCTCATGATTTAATAACTTGAAGATTTATCAATATGAGAGCAGGCGGCAAAGGACAGAAAGGTTAGACAGTTCTCAGATCTGTTAGCTGCCTTGTCATGTGAATAGAAGCATATGCTTACAAACAAATAAGTACAAAACAAAAAAAGCATGCTTGTCTATTTACGAGCAGCAGCATTGCCACTAGATGCTTGCATCACTGGGAGTTGGCCGCTTTGCAGAAACAGTGACCCTACAGAAACACAAAAAAATGTAAAACAAAACAGCTTTTTATGCTTTATGCACTTATGCAAACGAAGTAGTTGCCACACTGTTGCTAATGGCAGGCACTTTGCAAGCATTGAATAATAATGACGAACACGTCGGCGAGGTGGGTGCTTGCATGTTTGCACAAAGATACACGTTTATGCTGATCACGTAAGTGTTGATGGCCGTTGCTTAATAACAAAAATGTTTCGTTTAAGTTCATAGTCATGCTATATTAATTGTCGAGAACTGCATCGGGCCGAAATGACACAGCCGTCAACTCGCTCGACCAATTCTTGCGGTATGTGGTTCTCAAGATCGTCTCGATAGTAACAAGAGCTTGATTCGGGCACGTTGACTCATGCTCAATATCGTAGGTACTGCTCAACAAAAAAATCACAATATTCAGTCTCGATCGCCTAGTAAAAAGTAAGGTTCACGCAATGAGCAACAGGGCACAGCCGTCAGCTTTATCTGGTCTTAGAGTGGCACAATAAGGAATATGCGTGCATAGAGGCATAAGCATAAGTATGCAGACCCCGAGATCGTGTTGCCTAAGGCATTGACGTGCTATCTAGCGACGAAACGCCTGCCGCGGTGCGCATGCACATCCCATCTTATCAGTTGGCCTCTCATATCACTCTTTCCGATGAGCTAGTAGCCAAAACAACACCTAGGTGTTGCTGTCTTTACTCCATCGAATTAGTGCCGTTTTTTGTTTGTTTTTACGTGGAGGCTGTGACAGTGCTAGAATCACGTAGTTTATGTCGGTTGATTCATATCTAAGCATAGCCAGCCTCCGAAAACCTGATGAAGCCAAGCACACAAAATTAGGTTTTCTCAGCTCAGTTGCTTTTGTTACGTTAGGCCAAATATAACTTGAATCAGCCTAGTTATGAAACAAGCACAATAAGTACAAAGAAATAATTTTAATTAGTTTCAACGTTAGCTAGATTTAACTCAGCTTATTGAGACTAGACTCAGTGAATAGTAATTAGTGTATTCCTCAGCTTGGATTCTCTGAGCTCATAAAAATTGAGCTTCAATTACTTTATTGTTTTATTAGAACTTAGTAATTACACTTATTTGTAATCAGACTAGCTCGGTGATGGCATGATAAATCACACTCAGATTTTTCTACTTACCTTGGTGCTGCCTCATTAACTTAGGTATGCATAATTAACCTAATTATGTCATGTGAAACTCTAGTATGTTTCGCGTAAGTGGATATCATACTACTTAATCATCCATAACTCGTATGCACCTTAAATAACACTAATTAGACATAAATTAGCTTGATCGGTACAGTGTCAATATGGAGTAATTAGCATCTTCCAGTGTTTGGCACCTATAGGCTCATGAAAAGTCGACTTGAATTAAGGGGAGATGCGGGTGGAAAAATGAGTTTTTTTTTTCGAAATTACCGATTTTTTTATTTTCGCCTGTTTGGATAAAATAAGTGCTTCTCTTGTTATGAAAAAAAATGATACAGGTCGAGACTGAACAGAAATTGATTTAAAATTGCATCTGAAGAGCACAAGGTGCCTGTTAAAAGGTCAAAAGTGTGCAGTCTTCGAGCACCTTACCGCCGATAGTGCGCCGCCGCTAGCCATTGGTAATCGCATGAGTCGAAGAGTCGAGCCTCACTATTCAAATACCAACAGTTTCTCTCGCTGATTCAGCGCAAGAAATAATAAAAACAATCACTCTTCTGCGCATTTTTCGAGTGCCGCGACTGGTTTATCACATGGTACGAATTGGGGACCGCCATTGGCCGCTGCGCGCCTGTATGTGCTCTGAAACCTATTTGCGGGGTCCAAGTTTTGTCGAGCAGCGCAGCTGAACAATGCTTTTCTTGTGTAATTAACTCCGTTATAAAAAAGGCATTTCTCGCAAGTGAAAGCCGTTGTGCGGTGCGCTCTGTAGGAATAGGCTACGAGCAGCTGGTCCGATATGCAGCAGTTGTTGGCTTTAAAAGCCAATGCATCAAAGTCATCCACACCCGTCAGCCGGAAAGTTCGTGATGTGGCAATGGTTGACGTCAGCGCCAATCTTGAGAGGTCGAAAGAGCTCGCAGTGAGAGAACTTAGAAAGGGCGACATTGCCATTATGTACGACGGTGTGTGGCACAAACATGGCCACAAAATGGCGTGAAACTGGACTTAGGTTGGATTTAGCAGTCCTGTCGAACTCCTTCCTAGCTTGCAGTTGGCACAAGGCTCTGCCAGATGGAGCGGTAGTTTGGCAAGCGTTTCATGGCCCTGTCTGTGAGCGAAATGTCTGTGAGGTGTCTGCTCGAAAACGCCGAGAGGGACAAACTCATGGTGCCGGCGTATTTTAGTCGCAGTGGCCACTACAAGAAGGATTGTTGTTTATGGTGTGCAAATTTCATCTGATTTAATAATATCTTTAATAAATAAAAATTTAATTTTAACTTTAAAACTCGTTTTTCTCAAAACCCAATTTTTGACAATTTTTCCAATGTGCCCCACCTTTTCTGGGCACTTTTAATGCTCGGATCTGCATGTAACTTTGCCCCAATTTTTTCCAACGTATGACAAATACAGTTATCTACAGGTTTTCCCGCTCAATTTAATCCTAGCGCCAGCCAAATTAATCTAGGCGCCAGTCAATTTAATCCAGCCGCCACTCAAATTAATCCAGGTGCCATTCATTTTAATCGAAGTGCCACTGAAATTAATCCAACCGCCAGCCGATTTAATCCGGACGCCAGCGAATTTAATCCTGATGACATTGTGACTTCTGTGAAATTCTGTGACGACCCAGAATTTTTGGGAATGAGTCACTGGTGACACAATGTGACTCGCGCGACTTTATCTCGTCTATCACCCGCATAAGCACTATTCACACCTTCGACATGCATATCACAGGAAATGCCGTCCACACAGTAATAACTTGATACTTATTAACCAGGCCAATGATCTCATCACGAGTGACTTAGGTGACGTCCTCACGCATATCCCCCACGCACGCACTGTCTTAACCTTCCGTTATGCATATCAAGTGAAACGTCTTTGAAAGGGCGGGAGCCTTGATACCTAAAACTCGGCCAAGCCACCGGATCACCAGTGACTCAGGGGACGTCATCACAAATATCACCCGTGCACGTAATTTACTCGTCTGCCGACATGCATGCCAAACGAAACGTCTTTAAGAGAGCAATAACGTGGTACCTATCACTCGGCCAACCGACTTGATCACTTGTGATTTAGGTGACGTCATCATGCCTTTCACCCACGCACACAATGTCTAACCTGCCATCATGTATACCAAACGAAACGTCTTTGAGAGGCTAATAAATTGAACGCTGTCAATCGGCCTAGTGACGTGATCACTAGTGACTCGTGTGACGTCATCGCGCCTGACACCCACGCACGAAGTGTCTAACCTGAGTTCATATATATCAAACAAAACGTCTTTGAAAGGGTAATAACTTGGGCGCTGGCACTAGGCCTAGTGACTTGATCACTAGTGACTGGTGAGACGTCATCATGCCTATCACACACACACACGCAGTGTCCAAATCTGTCTTCATACATATCAAACGAAACGTCTTTGAGAAAGTAATAACTTGAACTCTGTCACTAGGCCCAGTGACGTCATCACTAGTGACTTGCGTGACGTCATCTCACCTAAAAATTATGCAAGCACTCTATAATGTGCCTTCATGCATATCAAACCAAAGTCTTTGAAAGGGTAATAACTCGAACGCTGTCACTAGCCCTAGTGACGTCATCACTAGTGACTCACGTGACGTCATCACGCCTATCACACACGCACGCGGTGTCCTAACCTGTCTTCATGCATATCAAGCGAAACGTCTTTGAGCGAGTAATAACTTGAACGCTGTCATTAGGCCTAGTGACATCATCACTAGTGACTCAAGGGACGTCATCATGCCTATCACACACGCACGCGGTGTCCTAACCTGTCTTCATGAATATCAAACGAAACGTCTTTGAAAGTGTAATAACTCGAACCCTGTCACTTGGCCTAGCGACGTCATTACTAGTGACTCATGTGACGTCATCACTTCTATCACACACGCACGCGCTGTCATAACCTGTCTTCATGCATATCAAACGAAACGTCTGTGAGGGAGCAATAATGTCATACTTATGACTCGGCCAACCGACTTGATCACTAGTGACTTACGTGACATCATCATGACTAACACTCATGCAAGCACTCTCTAACGTGCCTTCATGAATATCAAACAAAACGACATTGAGAGAACATTACCTTGAAGGCCGTTGCCGGCAGCGTCTGCTAGTGAAAAACTGACTTCTCGCACTGCACAGCTGTTCACCGGCTAACCGGTATATGTAGGCACCAGATCGTGCGTTTCGAATTCAGTCAAAGGCGTCTTTACATGGCTTTTGTTTGACTTGACGCTTTTCTTGACTCAAGTAGATGCGATGGATGAAACAGTACCTTCAAGCAGCAGTGGGGTACAACCCAACATCAGCGTCCCACCACTCGTTGAGGGCAACGCTTCTCCTTCATTCAATGAATAGGAATAATAAAGGCCAAATGACAATTAAGCATTTTCCAAACCATACTCAATTACGCAACATTCAATTGATACCCTGACCACTCTGTGATGCAGTTATTCCAGCTCGTCTTGTGGGAAGATGTGGGTGGTTTTTTTGTTGCTTCTTGTGTTTCGAAGTATGCCTTGAAAAGGCGGGCAGCCAGGCCGCACTACTGTGAACGGACAGGCGTTCTACACCAAACAAGCGCGCTTATTCCAAGCACACTAACCTATAAGAAACGACGTGGCATAGAATGTAGAAAGAAAGGCACGAGTCAGCCACAGCATACAATGATGCATCCGCAAATGGTCGCTTGCAAATAGCAATAGTATGTATCTCAAGTATGGGGACTGCCCTCTATTACAACGGATTTGTTTCACAGGATAACCAGATGAAATATTAGTTGGGCCGAAGGAGTGGTAGACAAATCTTTTTGTGGCAAGTTTTGGAGCAGGCAGATCATGTGCCTTATGCTTGATTACGGATATATAGTGTTTTGACTAGAGGCCGGATTAAATGCAAATGTCTGTTTCGTTTCTTGCACTCCTATCGCGTCATTTTGACACATGAGCAAAAACTAGTGGGCAAGAAGAGCTTTTATAGTGCTTTTATAGTGCCTATATATGCCCATTTCGGACGCTGTAGCCTCAATTCGTATAGGTGCCTGCAAATGCTTGTTTTCAAAATCGATGCCTATATAAACGCTATTTAACCTGAAATTTCGCTTTCAAGTACCACTGGGGCCCAGTATTCATGTTACACGGCAAAATATAGATATTGGGACACTGTGGGGTGCAAACTACACTTTATTTCACGAGTTACTTTTAGAACTGTCAAGTCCAGAAGGGATTTTAGCCAAAAGGAGGGTAGATTAGCCTCTACACATGTATACCATCCATGTTGCGTCGTCTGCTCAGCCTCTTTCCAGCGTCCGCTCGGATGCAAAGGATTTTTTTTTTTTGCGGCGTATTAACTTGGCCTAACCACACAGGCTTAATTTTTCTTCTGTCTGTGAACACCTTAAGGGTCATTACACAAATTTAGGAGTTTTGAGAAGCGAAAAGGAATGCATACACTGGGCGCTCAAGATCTCATTTACCAAGATTCGCAGTACTACGCGCATCATAAAGAGGTGATATGCCAAACTGAACACGGCTTGACCTTCATCTCATGGGCGTGCGCCCCAACATGGTGAAGGTGATAGAATGGTCCTGCATATGTGAAAGTAGTACGTGACACTGCGAGAACTATTTGAGACAATGTGTGTAATTTGTACAAACTGTTGCCTAAATAGAAGCATGAAAGTTGACAAAAATGTTAGTACACACAGACGAAATCTATTCGCCTTATATACTTAATTTCATATCGAGAGAGATGCGAGACTAAGGTGCCTCCATTTTGTTTGCATTGGTGTTCTCGCAGTTCGCGCATCGTGTCGGTGCCAGCATTCACAACGCTGGGCGTGGTTTTGGTGCATCGTCCCTAACAGAAGTTGCAGCGGTGTGACGCTGTGTATCGGAGTAAGAATATGTTATCCAAGCCAGCCTCTCCAAACGTGTGCGCAGATAGGGATCCATCCCACAAAAACTCGCAGTACAATACAAAAGAACATCGAGACGGCAGAACACCGCTTGCGCGCATGGGCTAATATGGGCATCTCATGCGAGTGTAGTTTACGCACGCATGACGTGCTTATGCACGTCGTGTGATGCTCCAGCTCCGAGTGACTCTGATACCAATAGCGGGGAAGGAATTGGACTCTCGAAGTCTACATAGAGTTAGTGGCGAAGGTTTCAAGCTCACCTCATGAGATCATGCTTTCTCAGCTTCTAATGATCAAATAAAAAAAATTCTAGTGATACAAAGCTTTTCATTCGACTCGCAACTATTTTCACTGCCTAAGTAAAAATTTTCAGGTGACCCAGTGAAGCACCACATTTAAATGGCAAATAAAACAAAAACTAAATAGATATTGCTTTTTTATCTGCACTTTACTTCCCCTGATGACTCTCCGCAGTTTCGCATTCATTCTTCATCCTGCCGCTACACAGAAGCACCTCCTGGTCCCTACGCATCCGAGCGGACGCTGGAAAGAGGCTGAGCAGACGACGCGACATGGATGGTATACATGTGTAGAGGCTAATCTACCCTCCTTTTGGCTAAAATGCCTTCTGGGCTTGACAGTTCTAAATGTAACTTGTGAAATAAAGTGTAGTTTGCACCCCACAGTGTCCCGATATCTATATTTTGCCGGGTAACATGAATACCGGGCCCCAGTGGTACTTGAAAGCGAAATTTCAGGTTGAATAGCGTTTATATAGGCATCGATATTGAAAACAAGCATTTACGGGCACCTATACAAATTGAGGCTACAACGTCCGAAATAGGCATATATAGGCACTATAAAAGCTCTTCTTGCCCACTAGTTTTTGCTCATGTGTCAAAATGACGCGATAGGAGCGCAAGAAACGAAACAGACATTTCATTTATTCCGGCCTCTAGTCAAAACACTATATATCCGTAATCAAGCATAAGGCGCATGGTCTGCCTGCTCCAAAACTTGCCACAAAAAAATTTGTCTACCACTCCTTCGGCCCAACTAATATTTCATCTGGTTATCCTATGAAACAAATCCGTTGTAATAGAAGGCAGTCCCCATACTTGACATACACACTATTGCTATTTGCAAGCAACCATTTGCGGATGCGCCATTGAATGCTGTGCCTGACTCGTGCCTTTCTTTCTACATTCTACGCCACGCCGTTTCTTATAGGTTAGTGTGCTTGGAATAAGCGCGCTTGTTTGGTGTAGAACGCCTGTCCGTTCACAGTAGTGCGGCCTGGCTGCCCGCCTTTTCAAGGCCTACTTCGAAACACAAGAAGCGACAAAAAAGCCACCCACATCTTCCCACAAGACGAGCTGGAGTAACTGCATCACAGAGTGGTCAGGGTATCGGTTGAATGTTGCGTAATTGAGTATGGTTTGGAAGATGCTTAATAGTCATTTGGCCTTTATTATTCCTATTTATTGAATGAAGGAGAAGCGTTGCCCTCAACGAGTGGTGGGACGCTGATGTTGGGTTGTACCCCACTGCTGCTTGAAGGTATGTAGCTTCCATCGCATCTACTTGAGTCAAGAAAAGCGTCAAGTCAAACAAAAGCCATGTAAAGATGCCTTTGACTGAATTCGAAACGCGCGATCTGGTGCCTACATATACCGGTTAGCCGGTGAACAGCTGTGCAGTGCGAGAAGTCAGTTTTTCCCTAGCAGACGCTGCCTGCAACGGCTTTCAAGTTAATGTTCTCTCAATGACGTTTCGTTTGATATTCATGAAGGCACGTTAGAGAGTGCTTGCATGAGTGTTAGTCGTGATGACGTCACATAAGTCACTAGTCATCAAGTCGGTTGGCCGAGTCATAAGTATGACATTATTGCTCTCTCACAGATGTTTCGCTTGATATGCATGAAGACAGGTTAAGACAGCGCGTGCGTGTGTGATAGACGTGATGACATCACATGCAAGTCTTTAAAGGTTCAGCACTAACAAACTCTACAGAATATCACCATTTATTATATATCTGGCGAAGAGACTTTTGCCGTGCTCAAAAACAAGAAGTAGCTATCACAAGGCTGCGTTGCCGGGTACCAAATCTAAATTTCTATAAACACAGGTCTGCTCAGGCACCTTCACCACTGTGTGCATTCTGTGATGAACTGGAAACAATAGACCATTTCTTTTTGACCTGCAGGCGGTTTAACACATTACGAAAAACCCTATTATAAATACCTTTACGTGGTATTGGTATGGACTTATTTCTGCTTGTGATTTTGTCTTTTGGAGCTTCCATATATAGTTTCTCTAATGCGACAGTATGCGCGGCCGTCCGGGACTATATTGATGAAACTAATAGGTTGACTAATTAACCAGTTTCATTATCCTAACATGTCCACATAATTATATACATATAAAATCAGATTATTGCTCTATTCTAAGAATAAATTTATTTATGTAAATATTTGTATGCATTACATTAAGCACCACACTTTTCTAGGTTATCGGTAATCTTTCTGTTAAACCTCCATCACTCCAAATCTGAACAGTAAACTTTAAAACCACTCGATTCTTGGCCAATCCCCCACAGTGGGTATGCACCACTAACAATAGGAGAACAACAACAACGACGTCACATGAGTGACTAGTAATCACGTCGCTAGGCCTAGTGAGAGCATACGAGTAATTTCTCTCTCAAGGACGTTTCGTTTGATATACATGAAGGCAGGTTACAGAGTGCTTGCGTGGGTGTCAGGTGTGATGGCGTCACGCGAGTCACTAGTGATCGCTTCACTAGGCCAAGTGACAGCGTTCGAGTTATCGTTTCGTTTGATATTCATGAAGACAGGTTAGGACACCGCGTGCATGTGTGATAGGCATGATGACGTCCCTTGAGTCACTAGGACTAGTGACATTGTTCAAGTTATGACCCTCTCAAAGACATTTTGTTTGATATGCATGAAGGCACATTAGAGAGTGCTTGCGTGAGTCTTAGGTGAAATGACGTCACGCTAGTCACTAGTGATGACGTCACTGCACCTTGTGACCACGTTCAAGTTATTACTCTCTCAAAGACGTTTCGTTTATATGCATGAAGACAGGTTAGGACACCGCGTGCGTGTGTGATAGGCGTGATGACGTCACTAGGTCTAATGACAGCGCTCAAGTTATCACTCTCTCAAAGACGTTTCGTTTGATATGCATGAAGACAGGTTAGGACACCACGTGCTTGTGTGATAGGCGTAATGACGTCACGTGAGTCACTAGCGATGACGTCACTAGGCCTAGTAACATTGTTCATGTTATTACCCTTTCAAAGATTTTTGGTTTGATATGCATGAAGACAGGTTAGAACACCGCGTGCGTGTGTGGTAGGCGTGATGACGTCACGTGAGTCACTAGTGATGAAGACACGAGGCCTAGAAACAGCGTTCAAGGTATTACTCTCTCAAAGACGTTTCGTTTGATATGCATGAAGACAGGTTAGGACAGCATGTGCGTGTGTGATAGGCGTATCGACGTCACGTGAGTCACTTGTGATGACGTCACTAGGCCTAGTGACATCGTTCAATTTATTAACCTTTCAAAGACGTTTTGTTTGATATGCATGAAGACAGGTTAGGACACCGCGTGCGTGTGTGATAGGTGTGATGACGTCACGTGAGTCACTAGTGATGAAGACACGAGGCCTAGGGAGAGCGTTCAAGTTATTACTCTCTCAAAGACGTTTCATTTGATATGCATGAAGACAGGTTAGGACAGCACGTGCGTGTGTGATAGGCGTATCGATGTCACGTGAGTCACTTGTGATGACGTCACTAGGCCTAGTGACATCGTTCAATTTATTAACCTTTCAAAGACGTTTTGTTTGATATGCGTGAAGGCACATTAGAGAGTGCTTGCGTGAGTCCTAGGCGAGATGACGTCACGCTAGTCACTAGTGATGACGTCACTAGGCCTAATAACAGCGTTCAAGTTATTACTCTCTCAAAGAGGTTTCGTTTGATATGCATGAGGACAGGTTAGGACAACGCGTGCGTGTGTAATAGGCGTGATGACGTCACGCGAGTCACTAGTGATGACATCACTAAACCTAGTGACAGCGTTCGAGTTATTTCACTCTCAAAGACGTTTCGTTTGATATGCATGAAGACAGGTTAGGACACCGCGTGCGTGTGTGATAGGCGTAATGACGTCATGCGAGTGACTAGCGATGACGTCACTAGGCCTAATGACAGCACTCAAGTTATTACTCTCTCAAAGACGTTTCGTTTGATATGCATGAAGGCACATTATGGAGTGCTTGCATGATTTTTAGGTGAGATGACGTCATGCAAGTCACTAGTGATGATGTCACTGGGCCTAGTGACAGAGTTCAAGTTATTACTCTCTCAAAGATGTTTCGTTTGATATGTATGAAGACAGGTTTGGACACTGCGTGTGTGTGTGTGTGATAGGCATGATGACGTCACACCAGTCACTAGTGATCAAGTCACTAGGCCTAGTGCCAGCGCTCAAGTTATTACCCTTTCAAACACGTTTTGTTTGATATATATGAACTCAGGTTAGACACTGCGTCCATGGGTGTCAGGCGCGATGACGTCACACGAGTCACTAGTGATCACGTCACTAGGCTGATTGACAGCGTTCAATTTATTAGCCTCTCAAAGACGTTTCGTTTGGTATATATGATGGCAGGTTAGACATTGTGTGCGTGGGTGAAAGGCATGATGACGTCACCTAAATCACAAGTGATCAAGTCGGTTGGTCGAGTCATAGGTACCACGTCATTGCTCTCTTAAAGACGTTTCGTTTGGCATGCATGTCGGCAGGCGAGTAAATTACATGCACGGGTGATATTTGTGATGACGTCCCCTGGGTCACTGGTGATCCGGTGGCTTGGCCGAGCTTTAGGTATCCAGGCTCCTGCCCTTTCAAAGACGTTTCACTTGATATGCATGACGGAAGGTTAAGACAGTGCGTGCGTGGGGGATATGCGTGAGGACGTCACCTAAGTCACTCGTGGTGAGATCATTGGCCTGGTTAATAAGTATCAAGTTATTACTGTGTGGACGGCATTTCCTGTGATATGCATGTCGAAGGTGTGAATAGTGCTGAAGCGGGTGATAGACGTGATAAAGTCGCGCGAGTCACATTGTGTCACCAGTGACTCATTCATGGTTTTTCCCTGTTAAATGCACTCCAAAGCTATTCACTTCAGGCATTCCCAAAAATTCTGGGTCGTTTTGAAGTCACAATGTCATCAGAATTAAATTCGCTGGCGTCCGGATTAAATCGGCTGGCGGTTGGATTAATTTCAGTGGCACTTCGATTAAAATGAATGGCACCTGGATTAATTTGAGTGGCACCTAGATTAATTTGCCTGGCGCTTGGACTAAATTGAGCGGGAAAACCTGTAGCTTGAATTTCAATATTTTTGTATAAAAAATTGTATGTACACCTATACTAGGGTAGGTGAAATATGGACTTTTTACGTATATTACTTTCCACGCGTATTACTTATTTTGTATCTGCTTCCTAAATAGTTATTCGCACTCTACACTTTATCTGAAGCATTATGAGTTATGAATGGTAAAAAGTTACAGAATTTTAGGGATGAAAAGAGGCAGGGCAAAAGGCTTAAGGTTTTCACTTTGTCATGCTGCAGAGCTAAAAGTGTGTAACTTGCAAGAAAACTAATTATATATTTCAAATCGGCATAAAAAGTTCCATAAACAGCTCAAGTTTCATTGCTCAAGGGCGAATATTAAAGAAAAAGTGTCTCGAGTAGCATTTCCTCTTAATTGGCTGATATTAGGTTTGTCTTATGTGGTCTAATTTTTCTCGGCTAACTGAAATGATAGCATGATTGATTATGCATAATTGGATTTGGCTGTACGTGTACTTTTTTTTCTCAACCCAACTGGGCGCATCGAAGTTTTACTACACTTAACATAAAAACAGCAACGTGGACTGGGCTTGACCTTACTGACACCGGAATTTATCAGGTGATACCGTGCTCAACTAGGCTGGATTAGATTCGGTTACACTTACACTCACTTAACTAGGCTCATTGAAGTTCAACTTGGCCTAACGCGACAAAGGCAAGCTCAGCTGAGAAAATTTAATTTTGTGTGCTTGGCTTCATCAGTTTTTGCGAGGCTGGTTGCGCTTAGATATGAATCAACCGGCATAAACCACTACGCGATCCCGGCGCTGGAATCGGCACCGTCACAACCTCTACGTTCAAAAAAAAAAAAAAAGCGCGAATTCGATGGAGCAATGACAGCGACACCCCGGTGTTTTGGCTAATACCTCGTTGGAAACAGCGACATGAAAGGCCAACTGATACGACGGGACACGCATACGCACCGCAGCAGGCGTTCGGTCGCTAAATAGCACGTCGATGCCTTCGGCAACGCGATCTCGTGGTCAGCATACTTATGTTCATGCCTGTACCTTGATAGAGCCGTCGAGTCCATAGACGAAGTCAGGTTTGTGCGGCTTTTATTTCACCTGCGATGTCTGGACACACAGGCCTTGTATCGTAACGGACAACGTGTCGCAGCTTTTCCGTCCACAGCATGTAAGGTGGCGAGCGTTCACCGCTACACATTCAATTAGAAATCTAATTCTGCTGTCTCCCACTCCCCTGTGGCTCATGACATTACCTAACGTAAGTGGCCTCGCAAAAAGAACTGCACTGCTGTCGCACATCGTGCAAAACGTGCCGCACCACGCTAAAGTACACGTGTTTACTGGGGCCACTCCGGGCAATCCGGTGCGTCTATCCTCCTCGGGACAGCCACATTGAGTCGACTTGCACGCCACTTATAGTTCGCCGACAGTATACGGAGTCCATATTTTTTCCGTAAGATTTCACACGGAACGTTTCAGTAGGGAAGCGCAAGGAACGACTTCCTCCGTAGACGCCGACGGGAGTGGTGTTACAGTACGCGATCATCAGTGTTATCGTATCAACACAAGGCAGCCGGAACACCGTCCGCGTATGCAACGAAATTTAGGAAAAGGGTCACTGGTTTTACGTACATTTTCCAATCGCATTTTTTCTTCCAAGCAGCTGGTGTTGCTGAAGGCTGGCAGGTTGCCGGTGTCACTTTCAAGGCGGCTTTGGCTATTGAAGTCCCACTTTTGCTGATATCACTCGCACAGAACTTCCCGGTCATTGCATGTGCGGGAAACAAAATATTTCACGACGCACCACTGTCTTCGTTTCTCGCTGCTCGATGAATACAGATCACCCAACAAACACGCACTCATGCTCGCTCCCTAGGATTAAGGAAGGAAAATCTTTCCTTCCTCCGTGCTTCCAAACTTCAACTTGAACTTTATTGATCGACGCCATCATTGCTTACCGAGGTACAGAAAAAGGTGAAATGGTACTAAAAACTAAAAACAAAAAACACACAGATGAAGCTTTATATTATATTACAAATAATTTTCAACAATATGTTTGCACTTTTTCAAATATTTTGTATTATCCTACACAATACACAAAAGTTTGCGTTTGTGGACTACATGCAGAAGCGCAGTATAAAGAAAAAAGAGCGTGCTAGGGCTTGTATTATTGGCTACAAGAAGGAAACAGTAGAACAAACGAGGCGGCTGCACCTCATCTTGGCTGATTTTTTACGGCGGGTGAGAGCAGTAGCGGCGCTGTAGTCACATAGTACTAAAGTTCTCAGAAGCGTCTGCATTGGGAGCGCCCGCGCCATAGCCTGCGAAAGCGTGTATTTGCTCGTTTTTCACGTGTTTAATGCATTTCTGGTTCTTTATCAGTGTATGCACACCTGGTATGAGCCATGGTGCATGAGTGAATATGCAGACACGTCGAAATTGCGTCGAGGCATTCACTGCTTCAAGAACCTGCCGGCCCACATAAAAAACATGTACAATTGGAATTTGCACGGATCTGCCTTGCTTCTCACTCAAACGGCGCTTTGTGCTGCGCTACATAATAGGTGGCTGCTGGTGAACTTCAGATAAAAGAAGTGCTAAAACTACAATTAAATCATACGCTCGTTTTGTCGGCAATCTCTGCGAAATCCACAGCACTGTTCCTCATATGAGTCCCATGCGCTCAATTGTTTCATGAGAAACCTGAGTATAAGTAACGTTGTGACAACATTTATATCGGGGACGACTCACTTTTATTATGCCAGTTTTGTGGAAGATAATAAATACCGCCTTTGCTGAAAAGGTCTAAATTGTCTCAACCACGCGCTTTCACTCTTACTTTGCTTACAAGGGTATGTAGTTGGGCGTGTTGGTAATTCATAACTAATAATATCGTAGCACGTAAAAACTGAGATACTGGAAAAGGGAAGGGGCAAGAGGGGAGCGCTAATTTTGTGAGTTTCAAATGTGTTTTGTGTTCTTTCGCAGTTCGTGAGTAAATGTACGCTCCCCGAAATAAAACCTTCTTTAATTCTTTTATGAAACCTCGAAATGCTTATAATACCAGGAGAGCGAGCCAGGGAGCCAAGCTTGAGGCGTGTACCTCCAGTCATGAACTCTACGCGAAATGGGTTATCTTAAACACACACACGCACACACACACACAAACACACACACACACACACACACACACACACACACACACACACACATATATATATATATATATATATATATATATATATATATATATATATATATATATATATATATATATATATATATATATATATATATATATATATATATATATATATATATATATATATATATATATATATATATATATATATATATATATATATATTAAGTTCACGCGCATTTCCCTGACACGTCACCGTGCCCTTAACAATATCTATGCAATGCCCCTTAAAACAGCCGCTATTTTTACGGGGTGCATTTCTAGTCCCACTACCTCAGAATGAGACCATTTCTAGTCCCACTACCAACGAGGAAAGAATTAAGACGGAAGAAATTGGAACATGACATGCCCTTTCTAAATGAATTTCGATCTCTAACAAGGACTTTTATGAAACTTAATTTTAGTAGATTGGCGTGTGATACTTAAAGGGTTATGACATCATGTGTTAGACAAGAATGGTTGGCAGGTACGAAGAAATCTGCGTCAAAAAGTGCGCTGGAGGAGCCGAAGCGCATAGCAGTTCCTGCGTGCAGCTCTTTTAGTACATTCGACTGCAGCGCCGCCGCTATAGGTAACACTGTACCTTAACTGTGCTAACATAGAGTTTACTATGTTACTCTATAGTGCTACCACAGCAAGTTGGCGCCAAAAATTGGCGCCGAGATAGATGCACCGACCACGCCGAGAGGAGCCGGGTGCCGCTTCGCTGTTTAAGCCGGAACAGTCTACCAGCCCGGTCAGCATCAGTAGCGCAAGGTGCCTTTTGTTACCATGCACGGACGTCCTATCCGTCCATCACGATCGCCATCCATGCATCGGTCGCCTGACATTTCGAGCCCTCCTAGACTGACGCCGCCATTGCCACAATCATTGAACTTTCAGCAAGGTGCCCTATCTTTAGGCAAATGCAAAGTTGCACTTGATCCTGAGCCAGCGAATTTGCTATGCCTTGGAGAGAGTCCATCGCCTTTTCACTGCTCAGTTCCGCCACCAGTGGTTACTTCAACAGCATGTGGCATGGATGCAGAAGCTGCTTCTCTTTTGGGCTCATTAGCTGTGACAAGGTCTGTGCAGCTAAGAGAAAGAACTTCTTTTTGTGAGCAAGATACTTTTCGCCCGTTTGCTGCTGTAACACCACATCAGCAACAAGTGATACCTGCTTACTTACAACACCAGTCCGCTGCCAGTCAGGACAACTATCAAGCATTCTATAACATGTGCAGAACAAAAGTGAGACCTCCCGTCGCCCCTTTTCTAGCATCTGGAGAGTATAGCAAGCCAGGAAATGTCATCGGTGGGTCATCCATTGTGCACGAGTACGATTCTGACACACGAGTTACTCAAAGTTCGGCGCCTAGTACTTGCATCACAATGAGCAACAGCAGCATCCACACAAAACAGAAAAAGGTTTGGTTGCAACGGCACTCTGAAATCAGTAAGCCTCGTGATGGAGAGGCACACTTGGACGGCAGCAGTGCTTCTGTTTCACCTTCCAAGCAGCAACAAGTACCGATTGAGACGACCATTAATGCGCACGGCTCAGAAGCAGACGGCTTCATAAAGGAGGAAAAACGAGCAGGGAGTCGCAAGACAAGGAGTACCAGAAAGCAACGAGTTAACAGGGACAAATCTGGTAGCAAGTTGCCACGTGGGAACGAGAGAAACAGTGATGCAGCTCTTGAAGAAACATCTAAAAAGGAAGAAAAACAAGAGAATATTTTTGGAAGAGAAAGCAAGAGGCCCAAGGGAATTGAGCTCAATACAACTGATGAATTGGCTACAATGCCTCGGAAAGAGCAAGCACGATCCGCAGAAAAGCGAACGATTGACCAACTGAAGAAGTCTGGTGAGTCATTTCTCCAGGATGCATCTTGTTATAAAGTTGCTCCAAAGCTGCCTAAGTGTAGAGAGTGTAACATGACACCAAGCCAGGAAAAAAAGGAAACTCCGAACATTATCTGCCGCTTCTACGCATTCAGAAAGCTACGCTTTAACAAGAGTGGCACTGTGGTAAGTGATGGCTTCTCGGTACTAAGTGATGCTTCACAAGAAGATTTAAAGCTGTGGCTGCCCACATTAGGTCGTGCACCCAAAGACTTGGATGTTAACACTGCAAAAACCATATTGTTCCACATGCGCGACCAATTTTTTGGTCTCGTAGAGCAAGAACAGGAAGCGCAGTCTCTACACATGGGCCGAGATAAGACCATGTTGTGGAAGCGCGTTGTGCAAGGTGTGCGTGAACTGTGCGATGTCTGTGAAACAACTATCTTCAACATTCACTGGATTTGTGACAAGTGTGGCTTTGTAGTGTGTATAGATTGTTACAAGGCAAAGAAGTGTGGTACAGTGAAAGCTGAGGACATGCTTTCGACGGACAAGGATGAGTTTCTGTGGCTCTTGTGTGCCAAGCGACAGCCGCACAAACAGAATAAATTGATGATGACGCAGGTAATAGTTGGCAGGGCTCTGTTGGAAGTCAAACAAGACCTAGACCGTATACGCCATTACTGGGACATCCCGAGCTACCGTGGCTATGACTTGCGCAACAGTGATAGTTACAGGGAGTTCTGCTCCTATAATCAGCAGCGCAAGGAACTCATGAAAGCCGTCAGCAAGTCTTTCGACCCTGACAAGGAGTGCATTGCAGCCAATGGTGAAATGGGACATGCTGTCAATCGTGAAATTCAACCTGTGAATGGCGGCGCCACTGCGTCTTCTGATAGAGTTGGTTGCACGTACATGTCAGAGAGTGAAAATTCTCCCCTGTCATTGTTGGCAAATGTGGCACTGACCTGCTCTAAAACTAAGTACAAAAGGGATCAGCAGCAGCCATATAAAGGTGGTAATGACGAGAAGGGTGATGACATTTCCAAACTATGTGAACTGCTCGCCCGCCCTACTGGTTGCATTGCTAAGAAGAGACCGGTGGATGAAGTAGTGACAATGGCAGTGGAGCAAATGATGGGCAAGAAAGATGAACAGCAGCTGGCACGTTTTTGTCGACGCTTCCCCAGCCCACAAAAAGGCCGTGAAGTCTTGCCTGTGCGTGTCTGCAGCTTAGCTGAGACCTCATTGCTCTACCCCAAGGTTCCCCATTCATGGCTCTGCAATGGGACTTTGCTTGTACTCCACGAACCACGCAACAAGCACAACTTGTCAATATTCCAGGAGCAATGGAATCGAGGCCAGCCTGTGCTGGTCACTGGTGTTTGCAAGAACATGAATATGCCACTGTGGCACCCTGACTGTTTCTGCGAAGACTTTGGTCAAAAACGAAATGACCTAGTGAATTGTCGAAATGGCTGTATCCTTTCAAACCAGCCAATGCGGAACTTTTGGGAAGGTTTTGAGAACTTTACCAGGCGCATGAAAGATGAAGATGGACAATATATGCTACTGAAACTGAAGGATTGGCCACCTGGTGATGACTTCAGTGACATGCTGCCCAGCAGGTTCAATGATCTTATGAATGCCCTGCCACTGCCAGAGTACACTCACCGGGATGGAGTTTTCAACTTGGCTGGGCGGCTGCCGGAGTGTTTTGTCAGGCCGGACCTTGGGCCAAAGATGTACAGTGCCTATGGCTCTGCACTTTACCCAAGTAAAGGCACCACTAACCTACATCTGGATGTCAGTGATGCTGTTAACGTTATGGTTTATGTTGGAATTCCCAAGGATGGGAAGGATGAAGAACACATCAATGCTGCACTGAAGGCAATTGATGAAGGAGGATGTGATGTGCTAACACAAAAAAGGGTGAGACAAAAAAATGCCAAACCAGGGGCTCTTTGGCACATCTACAATGCCTGTGATGCTGACAAGATCAGAGATCTACTCAATAAGGTGGCACTGGAGCGTGGTGAGAAGCTGGAGCCCCATAATGATCCCATCCATGACCAGAGCTGGTACCTAGATCACGAGCTCCGTGAACGCCTTCTCCTCGAATATGACGTGGAGGGCTACGCTATTGCCCAGTGTCTTGGAGATGCAGTTTTTATACCAGCAGGGGCCCCACACCAGGTGCAAAACTTGCACAGCTGTATAAAAGTGGCGGAAGACTTCGTATCCCCCGAAAACATTGCTCACTGCTTCAGGTTGACCAACGAATTCCGGCGGTTGTCTGATACCCACACAAACCACGAGGACAAGCTACAGATTAAAAATGTGATCTACCATGCAGTGAAGGATGCTCTAGTCATTCTACAGGCTAATTCTGCTTCAAACCCCAACAAGAAATAAATGTTCGTGCCATAGGCAGAGCAAATAAAGAATTATGTTATTGCTTCTCTAAAGTTCTGTGTGCTCTTCTGCTTCCGCTGTTTTTGGATGCGTCTGGCAGGTCTCGACTTGTCCACCAAAGATGTTTCCGCCATCTCCTGCCTGGATATGGCTTTTGATCATTTTCCTCCTTTTCCCATCAGTCCACCAATAACATAATGTGCATGTTCTGTAGTATGAACCATTGAATTTCAGTTGTTGCTAGTACGCTTTCTTTATTGTTATTTTGCCAAGGGCTGGTGGTACTTAGTGTTTTGAAAGTATTTGAATCAAACTTGCGCGTGACAGTTGTGTGTGCCAACACCTGTCACTTTCCTCTGTGCCCCTGCTTTGAAATTTGTTCTGCCGGCTATGTTCAACATTTTTTCATAGCGGCAGCCTTTCAGAGACATTACCAGTGCAGCCTTTTTCTGCACTGTTGTGAAGTAAAATAATAGTTTCTTTTACTGTCAGCAGTGCCGTTGATGGCTCGTTTGAGTGATAATTGCTGTTCAGTCTAACTCGGAAAGACAACGTTGTCAATCTTTGAGTGCAAAGCAGTATTGTGACCCGGGCCATCGTCGTATGCCATCTTCATCTGCTGTCACCTAATGTCGTAGCATTGTGCCATGAATGCAAAGCCATGTACACCATAGCCACGTATAGTTAGGTATGCAAGGTGATTGTAAGGGGATGTTTGTGTAATGAAGAAAGGTGTGATGATGGGAAAAAATGAATAAGATGCGTTAAAGTTAATGTATGTAACACTGGTGTATGGCGCTTTGCAGACAAAGCTATATATGAAATGGTGCATGTATATCTGAGCATTTTGTAGCACAGCATCACAGCCCCGCAGTGGTGCTCTTGTGGTTACGGTACTCGGCTGCTGACCTGCAGGTCGCAAGATAAAATCCCGACTGCGGTGGCTGCATTTTCGGTGGAGGCAAAAATGCTGTAGTCTCGTGTGCTCAAATTTGGGTGCACGTTAAATAACCCCAGGTGGTCGAAATTTCCGGAGCTTTCCACTACGGTGTCTCGTAATCATATGGCGGTTTTGGCACGTTAAACCCCACATATCAAGTACAGCATCGCATGAGGGTGGGAAAAGAAAATGAGGGTGAGGAGAACTGATGTGAAGTCATTGAAAGATTGTAAAGCTCAACATATAACTTGGACTGGGTAATGCGTTAGACATGAGTACCAAGCACATGGGTACATGAGCACGGCATCGATCGAGACGATATTCCTTCATGCTGCTTGATGTTTCAGGCTGCTATCACTTGGACTATCTGGTCATGGCTCATCAATCTGGGTCACCGTCTGCCAACGTGCTTGGCACTGGCTACGCCGAATTCGACACATCATACGCCAGTTCTGAATGGAACCTGCCCGTACGTCTGGAAACCCGAATTTATGACAGCCGAGTTCGAGGCGGCTGGAGCACAGTATAAGAAGCTCCCAGAAATCCTGCACTTTGGGCACGACACCGCACGAGACAAGGTGCTATCATGCTGCTTGATGTTTCAGGTTAGTTACTTAAACAATGCGGCTTATGTTAAGAGTAACAACTGTTGTCTTCTCGCAGTGTCGTGCCACGGGCTCTTGAAGACATATTAAAACGAACGGCTGCCTTTTCAGCTGGCTTTTGTTCTTGCTTGTGTAACCTTTGGCTCCTGCTTGCTGGCGATGTCGAGTCCAACCCAGGTCCCATGTTAAAAAGCGAGGCTGAGGTTTTGCTGTGGCTCTCGAAACTATCCGGAAGCTTGAGGAAACACAAGGTTCCTTACTAAAGGAGCTGAAAAGTGTAAGAGAAAAACAAGAAACTTATGAGAACACTGTTCAAATACTTATGCTAGAGTGGCGACCTTGAAAGCAGCTCTTCGTATAACACAGAAAAGGAAGACAAGAATGGCGAAACTGTGTGCTTGTCAGATCAACTGAGTGCTATCGCCACAAGATGTGAGGATGTAAAAAATAGGAAGTGACGCTCGAATCTTCTATTTTTTGGTTTAGAAGAGGAGTCGGGTGAAGAACGGCAATGTCCGAACAAAAAATACTTAAATTCTGCTTGGAAGAGTTGCAGATGACCGCCATGAGTCTTCAATTCGAGCCTGTTCACCATTTAGAATAATATAGCCCTGAAAAGCAAAAACCAATTATTGCCAAGTGTTTCCATTTCAAGGACAAAGCACTTGCTTTCTTTGGGACGTAAACTTAAAGGAGCACTAAAGCCAAATAGCAATTTATGTCACAGTGAAAGTTCAATGTATGACGTCTAAAACAACTATATTATCAACAGCAGTGGCGTACTTACCGAGAAATTAGGGTAAATGCACGTGAACACCAACGCTACGGTCGGACATTTTCAACACTATCCTGATGACGTGAGACGAACCGCCTACAATTAATCACCAGTAATCAAACTAGCTGCATTAAATAAAGAACCTTCCGAGCATCAAGAGATGTAATAAAATGCTGTTTGTTCGTTTCTGCCTGATTCATGGAAAGAATAACCTCTCTGGCATTGCCATGGTGAACGGCGCGCGTGGTTCAACAGTTCTGTATTCGCCGAACTGCGCTTCGTCCGGCGCCCTGTGTCGCTCATGCAGTCAGATAACGCCTACGATGCGGTCGCCTCTCAGTGGTAGTTTCGTGATCGCGCACTGCCGTGTGTTTTCACGCTCGTGAAAGTAGCGCCGACAGAAAGTTCGACAGAATGCTGCATACGTGCGATGTTGCCGGATGCCCCAATGGTGCACGCCACTAGTACCGCAACAGGTGAACCAATCTGTCTTTTCACTGGATACTGCAGAAAGAACCCTTACGCTCGAAGTGGCTGAGTGTCATACCCTTGCACCAGCGTGCTAAACAGTCAAAGACTGTCCTTGTGTGCTCGCTGCACTTTTGTGATGAAGATTACGAGACCAACCGGAACTTGGTAGATGCTTGCAATTGCCCCTGTGTTGTCCCATCAATATTTCCCAAGTCCGAAAATCAACTTGACACCCGGCCCGTGTTGCGTGTGTCCGACGACTCGCAACTTTTGCTGGACGACGATACGGTGCGTTCGACATTTGCTCCTCTTGATAAAGGAAGCTGCAAGAGTGCGTATTTATATGACATCCATGTATGAGGGCTACATGACAAGGAGTTCTGTTATTTTCAGACTGAATTTACGGAATCTGGAACCACACAATCTGCAATCGATACCGGTACCAACAATGACGCGAAGGTACGTAACAAACACAAACAGCTTATGGTACTCGCACTTAACAGTGGTGACAGAGTTCCCTTACAATTCGGGCGCACATGACGGGAGGCTTCGCAATTTCTTCGTTATTTCTGGGTGGCTGTTTATGCAGAAACTCAGACTGATCGTTCGTCGAGGACTGACAATAACAAAAGTGTTGCAAGTTTGTCTGAATGGCACGAGCATTGGTGAGTGTGCGTGCAAGCGAGTCTGCACATTCCGTACATCATGATTCAAGCTGAAATATTCAGTTCATATTTTCATTAATTACTCTTTCCTCATACATAATTTTGAACTTCAAATTTTTTTTCTTTCGGGGTGAAAAAAATGCAGCTATCTCAGGAATTCATAAACTGTTTTATTAATTTGATTAATCCAGGCAATCAGGTGCTGCTTTCTACATAGATGTCTAGTTATATTTGAAATCAAGCAAGCATGCTGCCAAAATGTGTAATGGGAGGATCATAGATGTGGTTTCATCCTTTCTGTGTTACATATATGTCGACATAAAGCAAGATAAAGAAAAAAAAATGAAGTTTGGTTAAAACACGAGTGTTGAAGATTGGGCGAGTTGATTTGTCGTACTTGAACTGTCACATATCACAGATTCATAGGCGGTTACCCTAATTAAGGAAGGCCACTTCATGTTCAGATAAAACCAAAGAAGGGGTGCTAATACACGTGCTGCCAGCTCTTGCTATACAATGCGCTTCTATAATTTCTCGAGTTAATTGTGACGGGTGCTTTTTTTACCACTTCACATTGATCAAACATGAGGGTACATCCACAATCACGGCAGTGAATTCGAATGTGGCCCTGGATTGCTTTGTGAACATTATAATGGTGCTCTTTTAGCCTTTCATTAAGGCATCGCCCCGTTTGGCCGAAATACCACATACCACATGAGAATGGAATCGCGTAAACAACCCCTGCTACACACGGCACGAACCGAGTTTTGTGCTTAGTTGCACAACCAGTGGTACGTGATTTGAGAGGGTTGACTGCTTTGCAAAGCCGCTGTAACTTATCCGGCGCTGAAAACACCACTTTGACGCTGCATTTCTCCCCTATCTTTTTTAGCCGGTGGGAAATGTCATGCACGTAGGGTAAAACTACGGGTCTTTTTCGGTCGTTAGATTCCAGCTGAGCCTCGGAGTTGCAGCCTTTCTTTATCTGTTTTAATAGCTTTTCAGCTATAGATGCCAGTAGGATAGCTGGGTACCCAGCACTCAAAAGCTTTTCAGCTTGAGCTGCAAAGCTGCGCTGCATGACATGATGACACGATTTCCTAAGAGGATTGATGAGAGAAAGATTTGTGATGCTGCGCTTAACTAACTTGGAATGGGAAGAGTCATAGGGTAAAAGGGGTTTTCCATTTTTAGGTTCAAATAGCCAGCACACATGGTCAGGTGAAAGAATTAAATTCAAATCTAAAAAGCGTAAGCTATTGTCAACTGGCAACTCATGAGTCAATAAAAGCGGTTTAAAACATTCTTTAAAAGTCATTACAATACCGTCGGTTAGGTGCTGGCAGGCAGTGTCGCTGCAGTCAATGAAAATTAAAAAGTCGTCTACGTAACGACATATTTTGGTGACAATAGTTTGGTCCAGCAAGCTCATCAGCCTATGAATCTGTGATATGTGACGGTGCGATGTTGTGTGTTATCTTGTCGTTGCGTTAGGGTGGTTTTGTATGCTTGCGCCGGTCTACATATTTGATGCAGTTTGACAATAAAGCTCAGTTGGAAGTTAGCGCTCTGTCCTCTTGTGTTGGTCTGCTCGGCCATTTATTCTTCCCCGTAATGTGCTATACCTGTTCAAGGTTAGAACAACCTTGCAGCTTCAATTATGCCAACACTAGATGCTTAATTATAGGGCAGGTTCACTTTGATCACAGCAAATGTAATTTTAAAAAATGACCGGTTGATACCAGTGTCTTAGAACGTGACTTTAAATGCAGGGGTCCAAGTTAATTGGACTGTGAAGAACTCAAAAGGAACAGGAACACAGATGCGTAAGAGGAAAAAAGTTACTACATCAACACCAGCAAAGACGAGGGGAAAACAGATGTGTAAGAGGAAAAACCCCATGACATCAACACCAGTGAAGAGGCCTTGCAATGCTCAAAAAGATCAAAGAGCAACACGGCAGGGAGAGACCTCAATATATGAGCCCACCTTTTTAGTCTCACGAGACCCATCACCAGTGAAATGCAAGCCAGCCATGCACGATGTGATATACGAACCAGAGAACTTGTGATGACACAATTTTTGATGAGTAAGTACATTTCACATTTTAAAACACAGAAACCAGATCTTAAAGACAGTTGGCATCGATTGCAACTAATAGTGCAACAGCCCTTGCCACCATTACTTTCTTCCTCATAAAAAAAGAGCTCAAATGCCATGAATTTAACAGCTTAATATTGGGCAGTGATTTTTATGACTTGACCCGATTGAAATGAGTTTTCAAGGATGCCTATAGCACTTATAAACAAAAGTCTTGGTCAGGATGATGCATTCGCACTATACAGGTAGCAAAGAATTAGTAGCGGCACTTTGTGTTATGAGTGCGAGACCAATAGTGAAATGCTGGAGTGGTTTACATTTTAAGCTGTGTATGTTAGACCTGGCAGCGAATATTTCTTTTGTTTCCAGAAGTGTAGAACATCACACACAAGGCAACCATCTAGAGTACTTCCTGGTGCACCAGTCTTGCCTGGTGACACTTCTCAACCGGTGCCACACATGTGCATCAAATTCAGTCACTGTGAGCCTCTCTTGCATCGGCACTCAGTTAGCAAAATTAGAGTGCCCTCAAGGACACCTGCACACACGGTCTAGCCAGCCACTAGTGGGAAGAAAGCCAAAAGGCAACATCATCCTTTCAACAGCGCTGCTTTATTTTGGTTCAAGTTCGACTACTACACTAAGGATGATGCGATAGATGGGCATGCAAGTGATGAGTGACCAGGCTTTCTTCAATTACCAGAGAGCATATCTTCTGCCTGCTGTCACCATGGTAAATGCACTCAGGTCGCTCAAAGTATTCAAACATTAATGAGCTGCTTTTGTACAAGCTATATATGGGAGAGTCAGGAGGAATGGCACAAAGATTTATCCTTCCTCCGGTTACTTCGTAGGTGTTAGACAACGACTCAAAAAATGGTGCTACCACACCGAACGCATGAATGCAATGGCAGACATCTTACATGAATGAAGCTTCATGTAACTGCAAGGCGCCTTTTTTACATTTTGAAGTTTCTGCTATCTCACTTGTAATGCTTTCAGATTACAACCGCGCAATTTTTTTTTTTTAGCCGGACAAATTTTAGTCATCACAAGCAATCTTTTTTATAGCTCAACCAGGATCCATAGAAAGTGCTGCATCCCGGAAGGTTTTTGGCTTGTTCAGTCTTGCATTATAATCAAACATTGTTCCACATTCAACTTCTACAAAACTAATATATCACTGTAAAAAGTGCTCCTATATTTCAGACTCTCCCCTATATGTTAAATTCACTTAATATCTTGTCCTTCCCATTAGTTTTTTGCTCATATACAGTAATGAAGGTGCATGCTATTATGATATCAATTTCAGGGTGCAGTGAAAGCACATCAGTGGGGAATTCATTGAAACTCAGAAAATTTGATTGTGTTATTCAGAGCCGTGAATCAGCCCGGTAAAGTTATGCATTAACGATCAGACAAAGTCAGGCATTAGCTTTCTTTTAGGCACATTTATTGAAAACCAAAATGTACATGCCACTTGCAAGCGACAAACTAATAATGAAGAAGTGAAGCATAGATGGAATGCCAGCCAAAAAGTGCTTTGCGTTCAGCTACAATCATAAATTGCCAAACTCACTCATAAGTCAACTCAGTTAGTCTCATTCAGACTCAGATCAAGTGTTCTGGCGAGTTTGAGTTCCAGTGAGTCCGGTTCAAGTAAGTCCTGCTGAGGAAAACTTTGGCAAGTCTGAGACTGAGTGAGCCCTAATAAGGACAAATTGATTTTCATGAGTGAGTGTCATTGTGCTCCACATCTTTTGCCGACTTATGCTTAAAAATACATACCAGGCTGAGTGCCTTCCTTCTCATCTGAACTTTTTGAACCTGACTTAATCATGTGCATTTCCATCAGATTAGTACGGAGAATAATTAGAAATATATTTGTGTCTAGATTATTATGTCGCAATAGCATTTCACATAACAGTTCTATTTGTGACCTTGAATTATTATGGGGTGGCTAGTTTTCTAGCGAATACATGTAAATTTGAATGTATTTGATAGACGTTGTTATAACTGATCATGCGTGGAGTTAGGTACTATGACCTTGTTCTTCTTGCTAGTTTTTTTTCTTCTTGGTTTGCCTTTTAGGGATTTTTTTTCCTCCACATAGTGCCATTTGTACAATCAGCTTGTGAACGTATCTTATTTACATTCGAGGCTTTTGCAATGTTGTGCAGTTCAAAACAGATATCACAGGACAACACTGATTACCCTTTTCAGATCTGACAACTTTTTTCTTCAATGGCACATGTAGGAGCACGAAGCATGGGATATCTTGCTATGTTAATCACCATTTTGCTGTATATAATTGAAGAAGAATAGCAAACATGCTTCTGGTTTCAGTGTAAAAATTGTGCAAATATGCCCTGCCTGGTTTATGTTTTCGTGCGTTGTCACACGAAATGAATTTTGACCATGTTGAGGAGTACACTTATCAGTGTAAACTTCTTGCAGGTGTGGGAGTAGCACCAAAACACACTTCTGACACAGCTGCACGAGACCAACTTACAGCTTTGTGGTGATGGACGGTGCGATTTTCTCAGTCACAGTGCCAAATACCTGATGTACTCTTTCCTGTGCCCAGATAAAAAAAAATCATCCACACGGAGCAAGTGCAAGTGAATGAGGTAAATAAAGCAAGAGATATTTCAGGTATATTCACTGTTGCTTGATCATAAAAGCATAATCTACCTCAGGCACCAAAAATATGGTGTGTATAATTTTGGCCTGCAACCTGAGCAATTTTGTGACTAATCGAAGTATTAATATGACCTTTCATTATAATTCTTGAACTGTTAATTACCATAGTTTTTCCAGAGCTGTATATCAAAAGTAGATGTGCTCTCCATTCATTCCTGCTTACAGAGTGAACAAATGAAGGCGAGTGCCACAATGGAGAAGAAAGGCCTTATAAGAGGTCTAAAATTTCTCTCAGACAATAGAATCACAGTGATGTCACTCACCGCAGACTGCCACTCAGGCATAAAAAAATACATGCGGCTGCAGTGCCCAGGGATCGATCACTACTATGATGTATGGCATGGTAGAAAAGGTGCGAAAAAGTCGTTCTACACTCTTGAAAACCATGGCCTTGCACTACTGTGCTTCCTGAACATGTACGCTGCATAACACCTTGTTTGTTGACTAAGTTTACTGCACCAAGGCAATTACAAATCAATGCAGGAACCAGTGTGCAGATATATACAAGGCATTAAGTGCTCTCAACATCAGTTTGCATGCTTCTTATCATTATTGCTATTTTTCTTTCTGCAAAGGTTTTTGATTTGCACCTGTGCACATCCTTTTGAGATTTAGCCGTAATGAGTGTGTTGTGCCACTGCATCATTACAGGCATTAGGAAAAAGCTGGCTGCTGCTTCCGGAAGGGCCACATGTGCTGTAATCACAGAATGGACGCAATAGTCTACCATTTATACTGGTGTGCGTGTGCTTGTGGAGGCAACGGAGACCTGCTGGTGGCTGCATGGAGCAGCGTTCTAAACCATGTCAGGAACATCCATGAAGGGCATTGAAATTCGTACCTCTGCTGCCTTCATCGCATGCATTGGCCCACTGCTGGTAAGCACGAATACCCAAACAGTACCACAGATAAGCTGCTGCACATATTGAGCGCTACTGTGCACATAACATCCTTTTTTCCAGATTTTCCAGCCTACAAACAAATTAAATGCATCATGACCACATTGTTACTCTTGAAGGACATTCGGCAACTATCACCATTCGTGGAAACCTACAGCCTGGAGCCCTTTCATAGTGTCTTGAATAATTTTGCCCCAAAGTCCAATGTATTCACGTATGAAGGCATGAGAGCCTGGTGAGCCTATATGACCAACATGTTATTCAGATGAGGATGCAATACATTATTAATGTTGTGAAACTTTTTTTCAAGGACACTAATTACTGTACTACACTTCAATTAAAACTCTCAAGCAAGAAGTAGTGGCAGCACAGAACAGTGGCACGTCAAGACATTAAAGGTCAGGCCAGGTGCCTCGACAGCTTGTGCACTCAATACAGTAACCACATTCGGCAAGTCATTTTTCACTGTCGCATTCTGCTGCCTTGCCTGTTATTCAATGTAGTGTTAGTCACAGAGGTTTTGTCTGTACAGACATGCTACGTACTGAATAGTATACTTGTAGGCAACCATTCAATTTATAGTGGAGTGAAAATAAGAAAGCCAATGGCGAAGGAAGTGTGTTCATCAACCTTGTGTAAATATTATATTTGAAAGCAAGTGTCAATTACATTGTATCGGATCTGAAATGAAGAAAGCTTCCATGTAGTAGTTTGCGAGAAAACAGCTCTTAAAAAATTGATGCACACCATGAAACATGTTGCACTAAAAAAAAACGTAGGCTGCTTAAGCTCATCTTTTTAGCTGCCAAATAGTTCCACACATGCCCACACAAAAAGTATGCTTCATCAATGACACTTCTGGCATATTAGCTATATGTATGCAATTAGGTTTAATTCAAGTAGGTCTCAATATTTTGTCAGCATACACAACCCTTCGCATGCCGTAGCACTACTGCATACAGTCTATAAGACATATTGTTTTCATAGTGAGCTAAGGAGTGCTAGTGTCATTTGTCACAACAAGCTTATATTTGCACACACATTTGTTGGATTAATGTCATTGCCATCTGTAAAAGTACATATATTTGGCCCATATCTGTGTAACTCATTTCACACAGCCTGCTGTGGGAAATCTGAAATTGATATCACCTCGTCGTTGAAAAGGGTGCAACCACATAAGAGTCGCAGTAATGAAAATGACGAGCAGTCAGTAAGCAGACTGCAAGTGTGTGCTTCTAAAAGCTTTGCAACACTTCTCTATGAAAGTTCGCAACCCTGTATACTTTGAGCAATAAATATCAGCAGTCAATAAGCTGTCTGGTGCAAGACATGCGCAGTTTCTCTGAATAATCAGTGTCAAGTAGAATAATCAATAAGGTACATTTTGTAAACTAGTAACCCTTGAAGCAACACACGGTATTTAAGCTTGAAAAGTTCATTTCCTGCATTAGCATGTTACGTATGGTTAGTGAGAGGCAAGCCGCTAAGATAGGAGCATTTAAGTGCCACAGTAAATCAACACACTGCAATGACCGTAGCTGAAACATTTGTCTGTCTGTACATGCCTTGCTCTGAGATGCATGCATGTATTTAGACTGTTAATTTCTACCAGAGAACACCAAACTCTGTATGTGTACAGGTATAAAACAAGGTAGAAAACGTATCTTAACCTTTTTCTTTTTCAGACTATGCACAAGACTTGCGCGAAAAAGTTATGGAGCTGTGTCAGGTGCACAACACATTCTCGAAAGCACTTTCACAGGTGGAAGAAAAAGTCCCGCGAGCATTCTCATCCAAGGATGGCCAGCAGGTGCACAAAGATCTGGTAGCTGCACACAAAGCACGGTTTCTCAAGTTTTGATGTAGAAAACAAATCGTGCTCATGCAGTTGGATATAATCTGGAGTTCTCTGTATGTCAGCCTTTCCGAATCTCTTCTAAGATGGAAGCAGTATGAACTGAGGTGAGGGAACATGGATGGTTGTCGTAATGAAAGGGCATCCAGGAGTTCTTCGGAGGACGTTCGAAGACCAGGCAATTGCCTATGCTGGAAACGATGCTTGGGGCAGCTTGTCTCACTCATTTGCAAGCCACCTCTGTCCATGAAGAGACTACTGTGCATTACTGTGTAGCCTGCACCTTGGACTATAGATTGTGTGAGTTTTTGTAAGTCATTGAGGCCATTCCTAAATAGGGCTAACCCCACACACACAGATGTGTTTTTCACTCCTCAAACACTATGCCTTGGTCTCACAGTCTATTTTTGTAGTTATCTTGAAGCGAAATTTGCCATCAATGTATGGAAGGTCTTGAACACGTTGACAAATAGTTTACCTTCCCACCACAAACCAGGTGAAAAAGGTTCTACTTGCCAAACACTGTTTCTATTGCCCTTGATCCTTCCTTTAGGAAACGAGTTCGGTCTGTCATAATCATCTAGTAAATTTAACATCACATTTGGAGCTCCAAATACATCTCATGAATGTGATCAGCTGGCAAGTTTAAACCAGCCATTGTGATTCCTCTGTCTTACAGTCAGTGCACTGCTTTGAAGCAGTGTAAAATGTTTATTGCGAATGTTTTCTGTAACAAGTCTATCCATGCTGTGCCTTCCCTACCAGCAATGACTAATGGCCTATGATTGGACACACATTGGATTCTCATCGGCTTTCGTTGTCATTAGTCAACGCCCTGACTGGGTGATAAAAAAGGGCATGGCCTACATCCTAATTATGGGCAAGATGATGGTAATGGCGGCAAACATGTTTTTTGAAGTGTGTATTTCCCTTATCGTTGGCAGCTGCCACATATCAGAATGCAACGAGGTTTTGGAGATAGTTCTGTAAAATTTATTATGGTGGCCAAGAACTCTTCTGTGACATAGCATGGTCGCGAGCCAATTCTCTCAGAATATGCTTGGTCATAAGTACACTCACTTCTGCGTATTGTATATAGCTTATGGAAATTCGTGGCACAGGAACATGTATGCGCCGACGGTGAAAAAAAAAAAAATTACATGGAAGCGCGGCTGTACATGGCAAAGTTTGCAGTGATTTTTATCGTACTGACTCCGGCTTTTATGAAGAGACTGATGATGACCATCACAAAAGCCATTCACCCCTGACGTCTCTTGGACTAGGGATGATTTCGTTGTTTCCTCTTGAGTATATGCACCTTGTGTGCCTAGGAGTAACAAAGAAACTGTTGCTAACTTGGCTGAATGGCAGCCTTTCAGTAAAAATGCCATCAGCCAATGTATAACGGTTGTCAGGACTTCTTTGTGGAATGAGGCTTCAGATTCCTAGGGCAGATTTTCCCAGAAAATGTCGTGGGTTTAATGAAGTCGGCAGATGAAAGACAGCTTAGTTTCATTTTTTTCTACTTTATACTGGTCCTGTTGTGCTGAAACCTGTTTTATCCAAGCAGTTGTATGAACATTTCCTCACATTACATGTAGCAGCTTCCATACTTCTGAGTTATTCCTCTGAAGAGCATATTAAGTGTGCTGAGCAGTTGTTGAAGTTCTTCGTGGAATGTGCAGTTGTGTTATATGGTAAGGAATTCTTCGCCTACAATGTACATTGCTTAGTACACCTTGCTAAGAACTGCCTGCGATTTGGTCCACTTGACAGTTTTAGTGCCTTTCCATTTGAGAACTATTTGCAGAAAGTTAAGTTTCTTGTGCGCACAGGCAGCAGGCCTCTTGAACAGCTGGCAAAACGAATTGAGGAGACTCATAGAGTCACATCTTTTAAGGTGCCTGTCATTGCAAATATTTCAAAGTGTCATGTAGACCCTCTGTCACAGCATTCAAATGGTCCTACTTGTGGGCTGCTTTGGAAGGCACAGTACCATAAAGTTCACTTTGGGACCACAGTTCTACGTACAGAGAGCCCAGACAGGTCTGTACTTCTGAAAGATGGTCGTGTGCTGTTAATCAACAACTTCCTACTTTGTGACGACAAGCTTTTTGATGTGGGTCAGGAACTAGAGCAAATTGAAGACCTCTACTCTCATCCCTGTCATTCATCACTTGTTTCTGTGTTTTCTGCTCGTGGTGGTAAGCGGCAGTTGTTAAGTTTCAGTGCTTCCAACATTGCTTGCAAAGGCATGCTTTTTAATGTGGAATGCACAGTTGCTTTCTTTCCACTTTTTCACATGCTTTGTGTTTAGTGGCGTAAGGCCTCATTTAGCTCTATATTTTTAGTTCTGATCATTAAAGTAGACATACAACCCTTTTGTGTTATTTAATGCAAAAATGACTGGATTAGGCCAGCATTTTGCAAGAAGGTTGTCTTTGCGAAATTATATTTAGGCCTTATGTACCAAAACGATGACATAATAGGCTGCGTGGTGGAGGGTTCTGGCAATTTCGGCCATCTGGTGTTCTTTAATGTGCACTGACATCACACTCTACACGGGCCTCTCTCATTTTGCAACTATTGAATTGTGATCGCAGCAGTTGGAATTAATCCCGCGACCTTCAATTCAGCAGCTGAGCACCATAACCACTGCTCCACCACAGTGATCATGTCTTTGTGAAAGCAACAATCACTTGTAATCATGTCAACACTCTCACTTGTTTCAAAAATTTAGTGTGAGGTTCAAACTGCTCATTGAGCCATACCCTTGTATAACTTTGAGGTTATCTCTTCTTCAGTTTTACCACAATGTTTAGCACCGTCTCATGGAATTTTATCAATGGTGCTAGGAACACTTTTATGAATTACAACCTCCACGCTATGCTTCATTCCGAGACTTGCTCTGGAGCAATTCATGTGTTCATGAATTAACAGTGCAATTCCCCACATTTTTCAATTTCCAAGGCTAATGATATTTCAGTGTGTGCTTCAAGCAGCTCGGGCAGTCCAACTTTAAGGTTGGTGCATGAAATGTTACTTGGTTCAGTTTGCAATGGCAGCCTGTTTGTTTCCAGTGATTGTAAGCATGCTCTGCGTATCTGACAGCCACCGTCATCAGATGCTCCACAGCTTTTAGAGATAGAGGACATGGATTCTGATTTTTTTTGTAATCTTCATCGATTGAGATGTAACTTGCTGGGCTTATGTATTTTAGTGTGCAGATTTCAAATATGCAATAAGTTTTTTACTAAAGTAAGTAGTTTTTGAAATATTAGACATTTCATACACTTTTTGGGAGCCATAGTTTGTCTAAACTGAAAGAGTTACATAGTAAATAAGCACATTAGAATCACTTGGAATGCATTTAGAATGCAAGTAAACAAGAATGAAAGGAATTTGAAAACTACATACTCTCCTGGGGAAAAATAATTGCGTATTTGAAATCAGCACATAAATATACATAAACTTGACAAGTTCCACTTAAATCAATAAAGGATAAAAAAATGTTTTTAGGCACAGTGTCTCTCCACAAGGGCCAGGGTTCAATGAATATCATTTTCATTTTTTTTAGGTATCTAGTAGTTGATTTTCTGAGTGAAAGGGCTAGCTATGTTGTGCCTTCAACATGGATAGTTGAAGAAAACAACAAAACTTATGCCTTCTGGCCTCCAGCGTCGACTAAGTTGGACATTTTGAAGGCGATGACTTCTAAAAAACTGTCGATGCTTCGTGGACACTTCAAGAGGTGAAGATTAGTGGCCATCTAGGTATGAAGCAATGTTTACTAAGGCCCTTCAGGCTGCAATACTTCACTATTTCATCTTGTGCAAATATGCCTGTACATAGCGTGTTATTTTTTTGAAGATACCCTAAAGAAAGCTTTTGACAAGCTGAACGAATCAGCCGACACATCAGACTTTAGGAAATCTGATCCAGACGAAAGAAGAAGAACGAGAAAGTTCAGGAAGCGAAAAATACATCGTGACACCTCAGATTCCGACGACGTTGATGAGCCAAGTTAAGGTCATCGCTCACGATCATCGCGTCGCAGCAAAAGTACATTGATTTTTTATTTAGTATTTGATTGAATATGCATCTCATTCTACAGTGCCTATAACATATCTGCTTAAAGAGGATACCTGTATGTTTCGTTCAAAAGTCTAGTGTCAAAATTTTCATGGAACAAAGTTTCTCGAAAGCTTCAAAGCTGCCGCCTGCTCCAATACCACCGCCAACCATCTCATGCTCAAGAGAAGTAATGCCACCCTGTTCATTTGACAGCTCAATGGGCACAGAGCCAGTGAACAGTTGCTGTTGTCTGTCTCCTCTGGTACTGAATTGCACCCAGGTACGATAGAATGCAGTTGTTTGTGATAAGTCTGCAGGTGTAGCATTTAGCCACTTTCCACCCTGTGTAAATTACGCAATTTGGTGGATTTAATAATTTTGGATATATTGTCATTCACAGTCAGTACACTGTAACTGTGACCAATGTAGATAATTGAAAACAACGATATTCTGATGTGGAGAAAATGAGCTTTATTAAATGCTTGTATTCAATTAATTATTGTCGGGTAGTTGGCAACATTTAACCAGTCAGTGCAGTTGGTGGTTATGGCACCAGTTTATTTTATATAAATTGTATTACAAATATATTTAAATGTCAGCTTAAGCTCTTGCACTGAAATGCACTGGTCAGCGTAAAATAAGTAGACAAGGAGTGAGCTTTTTTTCTAGTATACTACAGGAAATCACTCAACTCCACTCACAATTAGGCCCGATTTGCATCGATGCCAGTCCTGTGCAATACTGCCTTCTTCTGTGGTTTCCAGGTTTTATATGAGCATGTTTTTGTAATCACCTCTTTAACACTTTTAGAGAGTTACACTCTGCACTTCGTGCAAACACCATGTAATAGTCCTGTTGTTGGGCAGCAGCAAGCGCATTCACCACCGAGGTCACTGAACATCATAGAAACTCGAAGTCCTACAAGGGCTTGTACTCTATCACCATTTCAGACTCGTAGGGGTCGTCTCTGTCAGCAGGAAACAGGTACTTTTAACGTGATTGCTTATCTGGTTATCATGGATTGTGTCGTATGACCCAGTTGTGTTTGTTTGTTTGAAATTCCAAGCATTTGGATTGTTAAAACAAACTTTTTTTTGCTTTGGTCTACACAACAGGGCTCGAAGTGTCATGTTACTAGGGGTATGGAAATATTTATTTTTTGTGATGCAATTCAAGCCATTCTTGCTTTTTGATTTTTCACTCATTATTAGAAATATACTTTTCAATAGAACATATAATTGAGTGAGTTTGTTAAGATTCATAGCAATGAGTGGAGCAAATGGCTTAGATCAGTGGTTCTCAGCCATGGATGGGTCTGGAACCCCTTGTGGGGTGGTGTAAGTGATGGGGGACTCCTTGCAGCAGAGTGAGGGGGGATACGTTGGTAACTTAACACAACTGTGAAACAGTGTCTTTTATTGCTACCAAAAACATCAAATAAATGTGCCTCATCACTTCGCTTTGGACAGTGAATCAATACGTGGCACAATCAGGCTTAAAAAAATGCAGGTGAGGGTCTCACGGATCATAGAAATGGCTTCGCGGACCCCCTAAGGTTCGTGGACCCCCCCCCCCCCCCCAATTCGAGAACCACCGACTTAGATGAAAATTATCACACCGACAAAAAGACTAGATTGCATGACGAGAAACCTATATTAAAGAGCATGCACACGTGGCCTTGCGGCGACACGTTCATTATAATAAATAATTTGTTTGACACTCAGCACATCTGCTGACATTATCCCATAGGATTATTTGATTATTTCACCATCTAACAAATGCATTCACTTTTTTCTTTTTATAGCATGCCTCTACCATCTTTCATGCCTGTAAATTTTCATGCTAAAAAATTCTACTATAAAATTGTATACTCAGTGAGTTAGTGCTTGTCTTTTTGACTAGTACAAAGCTGTTCACTCCGGGGGTGCAACAGCCAAAATGCTATCTGGAGCAATTTTTGGAGCAGCAACATGTTACTTTTAGAGCACTGAAATTGAAAGTTGGAGCAGGTTACGGGGAAAATACATGAAATTTTATCATGAAATACACAATTTGGAGCAGTATACAAAAGAAGGCTTTTATTTAAAAAAGAATATAATCATAAATCATTCAACATCACCTAAATTGTGCACTGTGAAAGTGAGCATTGCTACTTTAATGAAAGTTGTATTGTGAACCACCCCACTGGGCTAACAATGATAAAGTTCATATTAGCATTTCCTGTAAAAAAAAATGGCATGCAATTTAGTTTTTTTAGCAATGCAGAAATGTCATGCATGACTCGAAATGATTGTCAGTAGCTTATTTAGACGTTGGTGGTTATACTGGTACACTGAATCATGAAGCGCATGAGTAACTGGACAAAACTAGCACTGTCCCATGAATAGTGCTGACAATCGCTTCCAAATCCTAATACGCTTTTCTGCAGAGCGACTGTGCTGCGGTGAAGGTGGCTTAAGCCGCATTCTTTACACGGGTTAGAAAAAATTCCCCTCCCCCCCCACACAACACAAACATTTCCCACTTTTTTTTTCTTTCATCGTGGGTTAGGTGCCACTTCGGCTTGCTAACAAGGCACGTTTGACCAAGTAAAATAAGCGCGCACCCGTATGCCCGGCGACGATATCAGATATCTACTGTAGCCGGAACAATGCAGCTTTAAGGGTGTGAAAAAAAAAAGTTTTTTGTGCCACTGCTAAGGCAATCAACGTGGTCGCTGGCAACACCGGCGTTTGCAGCACGTGAAGCTTGTTTGCGCAAGGAAAAAGCACCATATGCTTTCCAACAAGACACAGCTGCATTTTCAGGCTAGGAAATTTTCGATGAAGGTCTGTCGTCCTGGGGATAGGTATCTGCTGCAGTCAGCAGACAGATGAGCACGCAGCTTTCTTACTTTATCTGGCTGATTGCCTCTCGCGAGCATAGAGTGGGTACCTAGAATATTTTAAGTATATTTTAGGCGCTGTAGTTAGGGTCTGTGCATTTTTACTGATGGCCCAAACTGCAGGTGGCCAACGTGGCCTGTATTTCTCGCCGAAATCAGTGCACCTGAAAAAAATTTTGAGTCTGGCTGGGCATTTTGGTGCAGCGTGATGCAACTTCAGCAAATTTCATGGTTTTGGCACAGCTCGGCGCAAAAATTGGGAATTTTATCAAATTGGCGCAGCTGTGTCACCCCTGTACTCGGATAGGCAGTGTTCTAGACAGTAACAAGCAGTATTCTTTTTGTCGTGCTTTCTTTCTACATTCTTGTACTAATGAAATTTGTCTTCTTCATATACAGCGTATACAAGGCAAAGCACAGGAACAAAACTGTGTATGTGGACTAGATGAGGGACATATCTATTATGTTGTAAACTTTTTTTACAAAAGTAATCATTGCTTATCGTGCAGTTGGCTGCTCAAAATTAAGGTGGATGTAGTTTTATTTTTAGTTATGCAACATTGCTTGCCACTATACAAAAAGCTTTACGGGACATGGATCAGCTGCCACTTCCTTATTGAAGTTCTTACATTTAAAAATATGCTTCACGGCATCTCCCTGTTGCTGCAGTTGATATTTTTGTCCTTGTGTACGACTGTCTTTTCTTGATTGCGGGGTGCTCCAGCACGCCTCCTATAGGTCGGCACACTTCTGCCTCATTAGATCAACTTCAGTGTGGCAGAGGTATGAATCTTACATTTCTGCACAAGGAAAGCTTCAATGCTCGCAGTAAAGCTCCTTCATCTTGTATATTTTACATAACATAGACTCTCGGTGGCTTGATGCCTGGACAACTATTGGTACTAGGCCGTTTACTTCCTAGCTCTTTGTTCGTTGAGTTAACAATACGTTGATTCCAATGCAGCAAGCATTTTTTTGTAACTTAGCTACCACTAACCATTAGCATTGGCATAGTTTAGACAAGAGTAGCATATATTTTTGAAAGGAAAAGGGACAAAATAGGTTTTAAGTAATCTTTTTGGCCTGTACTTTTAATGTATATCGTACATATTTATCACACTTGGTTTTATTAGTTTTCTAGCACTAACAAATGATGCTATATTCATTAACATATGCACCTATGCATATTAGCTTGAAGAAACATGTGTACTGGCTGAGGTATTTAATCATTGTCTTAGGTTTACAAATACTGGTAGTTAATTCTTGCTCATAATTGGCCAACATTGCTCTGTTGTTGCTTACAGATGCAGACAGCACATGCCCCACCCTACAAGAAACATTTCATCTCCTAAAGAGGCTTTATGCAAGACAACTTGCTAAGAAGCACGTAAAATTTGCAATATCCGATAAAAGAAACTGATACAGTACTTTACAGTAATTGAATAAAATCAATTTATTTTGAATAGGGTTGCACAAATGATTTAATTTGAAGTATTATTTAATAGTGTTTGCTAGCAAATTGACTGTCACCATATTTTGGCTATTTTAAGTATATTTCAATTTTTGGAAAATAGACTGGTCGCACTCTTGAAAAATCATATTGCAAGGCCTTTAGTTGATATGCCTAAACCAAATTCTTCTCATAAACTTTGAATTATTGGAAAGGGTTGACAGCCGTCACTGCGCTTTGATATTTACTTTAGACAGGGCAGCACAATCAGTCTTCACAGACTGCAAACAGTTGGGCTGATGACTAATGCCTTTTTTCTAAAAAATTTCATGTTAAACCTCTTTCAGGGTTCGAAAAGGACGTCTTAAAGACTCTTGGCGACATACTTGTGAATGTGAAAAGCATTCGCAAGAATTACTGTGCATACAATGCTGTGATGCAGCTGCCAAAGGACTGCCTAGCCCTCCCTCTTAGCTCATTAGAGGAACTTATAAATTTTGACAAGTATATGTCAGATCAGGCAAACATGGAGTCAGTGGTAAGCCGCTGCACAAATGGAAATTGACTTCATTGTCAGTTGCATGATTTAGTTTTTTACCTTTTTGAACATACAAAGATTGTGAAGAAAAATTATGACAGTATTTTACCGCAGGAAATTGCAGTAAAAGTGTTATGGTCTTTCTGCCATGCCACCTCCCACCTCAGGCTACTTAACTTATGAAGCATAATTTTTTATGCATTATGCAGGCAGTACATGTTTGAAAATTTGTTCAGTTTAAAGGTTATGGTCAATGAGTACACACAGTTGGTAAATCATGCTATACTGGTTCCAGTGCAGTTCTGAATTTGCATCAGACATTTCATGCTTTGAATTTTTTGTGGACCAAATTTGAAAAGAATGTAGTGAATTTGGCAAAATTAAAACTGAAGCTTCGTGAGATTTTCACGTAAATGGACTATCAGCTGAATGAATGATTGGTTGTCCTATTGTGTCGGTGATAAAATTTCTGTATTACATTTTCTTGGATGGAGGGGATTCCACATGTCAAAGTTATTTTTGATTTGCACAAACACAATTCTTAACACCGCAAAATAAACTTCTGTAAATTTACAAAAAAAAATTGTGTTTTCAAGAGTAAAACAAGTCCTATATGGTTAATGGGTTTTATGATTCACAACTTTTTATCATAAAGGCACTGTTTTAGTCAGGCCATGCAAGTATTCATTGAAATCTTTTATATTTCAGGTGATAAAATAAAGATAAAACTCGATTTTACGGATGCTCTGAATAAGCCTACAATTGTGCACTTCCCTTGGAGCTGCCCATAAACTATTTACCATCCTGATAAAATGAATTATATTACGGTCCGCTCAGTATCGTTAAATCGTATTGTAAATGAGGTGCATTTTATCTCTGCAGATTATCTTTCCGTTGGCACCACAACCTCAGATATAATGCAGGCATTTGAAAGTGATTTCAAGCAAGATGTAAATCTGCTGAACCTATTAATGTATGGCTTTTTTGTTGCAGACCAGCTATTTTTCACTAAAAGAAGGCAGCGACTCCAAAGATGCAGTACGACGGGTGCTACGTCACATAATATCAAAGGCTGTTGTGGTGCAGTGTAGTTGGGCTGGATCATCCGGAAACAAGTTTCCGTTCAAGAGTCTCTCCAATGTTCTGTTGCTTATTCTTGGTAACCATAACTCAGATAAATAGGACAATTGTCTCGTGCTGCAGCTGCTTTTCGCAACATGCACATTATGAGATTTAGTGTTATTTAGAATTCTGTTATGCAATGATAATGTAGCTACAGTTGTTTAAAAATGCTTCGTGACCTTTAATCTAACAGTGATGTTTGTTTGACAGCTTGCCTTACTTATTCAATTTTTTCTTAAATTGACGTACACTGGCTTTATGAGTATTACTGACCTCTGCCGACTGTAGTTAAAGTCAGCAATGACGACCCGTTTCCCTAGAACTACCTAATTCACCAGTTCGGTGTTTGATCACCTTAGTTGATGCTTTATTCAGTTTTCCTCTCTTTGAAAGCTGAGAACTGGAGCACATAACCGATTTCATGATTTATTAGTCAATTTCACAGCTGAGCAACACCAATGTCAACTGATGACAATTCGAGGACAGCGAAAGCTACATGGAAAATTGAGTTACAGTATTTTTTGTGTATCAGCTGTCCAAAAACTATTCTTAAAATAAAAGAACATGCAGAAATAACAGGACAGGACAGAGTGCTCATGCACCAATGCTCCTTCCATTGTTCTTTCAGAAAAATAATGTGTTTTTTGTCACTTAACGAAAGATCTTGTTCTGCAAGAGGTTGCCAGTGTATAACATTACAGAGGCCCTGTAAAAATGTCTAGGTAATCGTCAAATTGCTCCATTAAAACAGCACATCACAAATTGACCACTGCAAAAAATTTCACAATCCATCAAGTATGAGTGGAGTTACAGCTATTTGTCGCCAGTGATTTCTCTTCTTGTGCAGCAGCTAGTGTGCTGAAAGGCACTTCGGTGAGGGGAGTGACAAGGCGGCAAGAAGACGTGGTATCGGGTCAGTTTTTCTGAACACGCGATTGCAAGCACACGCATGGGCACGTGGCTGCATCTCACTGTGGCTGGAGTATTTATACAACTCAAGATGCTCAAATTAGACAATGGCTGCAGACTTTGGGTTTATGGTATTATCTGTCAAGAGCGAGGCGAGCGATTTGTTACAGGCTGGGAAATTATTTCGAATAAACAATTCAATGAATGTTCAATGTTAGTGTTATTGACAAGCACCGGGTCAAGAGTATTTGATGTTGAATGTAAATTATAGGCCACATGCTGCGCTACTACGCATAACCCTGCTGCTCTCTGGAGTTTTGACTACCGATCACCACCATTTTCTAACCATTCTTCAAAGCTATTGCAGGGCCCCCTTAAGTGGACCTTTTTGTTGTTTTTCTTCACATGTTGTGTCATGTTTTCTTTCATATTGATGAGGTTCTCGCACAAATGTGTAAGCTACCCCCAGTAAAGAATTGGTTGTGGAAAATAATGAAGCAATGTAGTACATTGCTTCATCAGCTCTTGTTTTTTTCAGGTCCTCGCGTGAGCTGTCATGCTCATGATTTTGCATAACCAACTATCATTTCAGCTGTGCATTTTGTTGGAGGAAGAAATGTTGAACTTGCTTTCAACATTCTTTTGTCGTTAAGAAAGTGGGCTCGTGGTATTTTGTGTATTTGTATTTTACAGGTGCAACACACACATTGTTCAGCACTACTGATGCAGTAGTCGCAGACACGACTAAATGGTGGCTGATGTTTGCCGCTGACCAGGAAGGTGGACGAACACAGAGACGACATGCTTCCATGAATAAGAAATCCCAGAATAGCTAAAGAAGCATTCCATTATCTCAAGGAGAAACCTCGGGGGGGAGGGGGGGGTTCTGAATTGTAAATAAACATGACATACCAGAAATATTTGCCTTGTGACTTATATGGGTGGGACTGACAGATACCTAGCGAAAAATCGGGCATGAAGCTGTATCTAAGATGAAAAACTAAATAAAAGTGCTAGAAATTGAATAAGCCAGAATCCTTAAGACGCTAGTCTTAGAATTCTGGCTAATGCAATTTCTGCAATTCCTAGCACTTTTATTTATTTTTTCATCCTGAATCGAAAGCAATATGCTATTTCCCTAAAATCTACAAGAATAGCTGGGCGTGAAATTGTAGCCGAGATGAAAAAGTGAAACAAAAGTGCTAGAAATAGCATTGGCCAAAGTGCTTGGCTCCTATATAAAAAAAACTAGCTTGGTTATTGCATGGCATTCCACCACAGTGCCAACCATGGCAAGAGGTGTTTCCGATAATTTTCCAAGCTTGGCCAATGGTAGGCTTGTCACATGACTGAAGCACATAACTTGCTTGGCTTCCAATAACTTTCCAATCATGGACAGCTTGGCCACTGATGATTTGCCATGCTTCGTCCAAGCAAATTTTGCTTGTAGGGTTGAGGCTTCAGTTGCACCACTGAGTTGCAGGGTAACTGTTTTGAGCTGTTTCTGTTCTTGGGGCTGACAAATCATCCAGCCTACAAGCCTAGGTCACCCCTTCTTTGGCACTTCAGTATTTCTTGCAATTAGTTAATAAAATTCTAACCTTTATCGTTGAAAAGAAACCACATGTGTAGCAGCACTTCTTTGTATGGAAGACGAATGTAGAATACCATGGCTAAATGTAAGTGAACCATTTTCCTGTGACTGCTGGTAGTTGAAGCAGTGTGGCCACTCTTCCAGAATATGAAGCCAAAACACTAGGCTTGCGTGTGACTGTCACATGTCATCAACCGTTTTTACAACAGCTGACCTCTACTACAATTTTTTTTGAGGTATTTTGAATACATGAAGTAGTGCCCACTTTGATGAAGCCTGAATTTTCATAGCACCTCGAACTTTCACTTGAAAGAAAGCAACAGTGGCAGGGCCTTTAAGAGAGCTAACGTGGTTGCTTGGGCGAGTTGGTACGACATGATTCACATAAAGAACAGCGCCAATAACGAGGGACAAGAGAAAGGCGGAGACAGACAGCGGCACTGACTTACAAGAAGATTTATTTGCTAGAACCGCACAATATATACTTGGGCAGTATCTGACAAAAAAAAGAGAGAAAAATACAAAACAAAGAAAACAGAATCCACCTAACAACCACGTGATCATCGCCACAACGCACCATGAACAACACGTGTGCTAACGTTCCGAAGAAAATCTATTTCTTTTTGTGATAGCGCAATCGAAGGCCTGCTGACAAGAGAGGTCTTAAAGGGGCCCTCCAACACTATTCAAGCCCCCATGTTTTATTGGTTAATTGTGTAGACTGAAGTACAGACAGACTAATGCAGCGGAAACAGCAGTGATAAGGGCGCACAGTCTGAAGTTATTCGACACAGAAAATTCAAAATACAATTAAAAAAATGCTGACCCTCAACTCGATTTCTGGGGGTCACTTCACCACATTTCACTCACCCATGACGTCGCACAACTGCCCCAATCAAATAAGCTTGAAGTGCCGATGCAGGGGAAGCTCGCGCCCCATCGTTGCTTTTTTTTTTTTTTTTAAGTAATGTCGATCTTGTGCCAGTCGCATGGCTTGCCAGAACGTGAGCGAGAGCTACTGCGTCAAAGCAAGGAATTTTCTGCTGTTTTTTTTTTTTTTTCAATATTCTGGGTCACTCCCTCCTTTTATTCTGAAAGGAACTTGTAGAATGAGCAGTATAGCGAAGTACTGTTGACCCTTCGCACGTTGTTTGCTGAGCCGCCCGACGAACAACAATAGTGCACTGCACACCTTCAATAGCGCATGTGCGAAAAGAGCCAGCTCACAAACTCCCAAAAGCAATAAAAGGAAAGAAAGAGAGAGAGGTCTTCCATGCGGACGTCCGACCCGCGCAAGCCAAAAATTTAGAGGCGAAATGGCAGCCAGAGACACAGGCGTGCTTTGAAGTCGCAGTGATTTTTTTTTTGGGGGGGGGGGGGGGGAGGGAGGGAGGCACGTTTGTTTAGGGTTCGATGAAAAAGCATAAAAAAGAAGAATGAAACAGCTTAGTAATTTCAGTTTTAATCTTACACTACAATCACTTCTAACGTTACATTTATCCAATCATATTGCGGCAACTTTCCGGCGTCATTTCCGCCCGCATAATCTGGTGAGCGCCACTAAGTGGTGATGCGGTCGGCAACGATGTAGCGACTGTATTGCATGATTAAAATACTAAATCGTTTGATATTGGCATTTAGACCTATAACAAAATTATCTCCAGCTATCGGTCAATACAAACCATACATAAAAAATAGATGCTTCAATACTGTTGGACGGACCCTTTAAACAGGCAAACCTGTCTCCTCTGTCATGGACTAAGGTATGTAACTATTGCCAAACAGGAGACCACTTGTGAGGTGTCCGTGAAACTACAATGTTTATTGCTTGGAAGTTTTACACTGCAACAACTTTAGGAGTAGCAATGTGCACTGCTGTAAAGGCCAGGTCAAGTGGTGCACGTTATGCTTCTTGGCTACAACCACTGAATCCAGTACCGCAGCTATGAGTAAATAACGGACTTGTCAGTACACTTAGCAGTTCAAAAAAATTCTCGTTCTTTGTTGGTTCCTGTTAGTTATGGCTCCAATATTTCCTGTTCCTAAAATTTCGAGCTTGCTTGTTATACTATCTCTGTCCATGAGTATCCGATATCATGCAAGCTTGTTCAGCAATTTGAAAAAGCCTCCTCAATTTCATTTTAAAGCTTCATTTATGTAGGGAGCAGAGTGTGCGCTTGTCCTTAAATATTTATGATGGTAATTGGTTAAAAAAATAGCTTGAACTATTAGTCGATCAATACAGTAACTAGGCACTTCAGTTTCTGTCATTCGATGGTTCCTTGGTTCCAGCACCATTTGCCTTCGGTGGAGGACTTAAAAGGCTGTATGGCGGTAGAAAATTCATCCTCAACATGAGAGTGTACCATCAAGGTTGGCCCAGATGTGTCACTCATAACTTATGTGTCAGTCATAACTCGAGCAACTTATTTAAGTTACAGATTGATTGATTGATTGATTGATTGATTGATATGTGGGGTTTAACGTCCCAAAACCACTATATGATTATGAGAGACGCCGTAGTGGAGGGCTCCGGAAATTTAGACCACCTGGGGTTCTTTAACGTGCACCCAAATCTGAGCACACGGGCCTACAACATTTCCGCCTCCATCGGAAATGCAGCCGCCGCAGCCGGGATTCGAACCCGCGCCCTGCGGGTCAGCAGCCGAGTACCTTAGCCACTAGACCACCGCGGCGGGGCTTATTTAAGTTACAGAAGTGTTTGTGTGCCAAGTGAGTTTAGTCGTTCCCAGCACAAAGGTTGCTGTTTGCACAATGAGTTCTGCAAATATTTCGTTGAATACTGCACAAACTTTGAACAAAGACAAATTTCACCTCCCATGATTGCGTTGTGAATTTCTCACAGAAGCAATAATGTCAGCTTTATTGAAAGACTAATTTCTGCAGTGCTAGCTGAACCACCCTTTCTGTCAGCAGAAACTACCAAACATCAAAGTCTCTATTGCCAAATGATCTAATCCTTTATAATTCTATCCAGGAATGTGGCTATATTGCATTGTATTACATGACATGGCAAGTCAGTTGCAAAGTCTGTTTCACCATCTGACTTGTCAATAATAAATGATCGCGACTTGTCACCATGCTGTTCTTGTATGAGTTATTGAATTGTTCCAAAGTGCTGTCGTATCTTGTGCTCGTCACGAGCTTTCACGTGTTTCATGTTTGAGTGACTATAACTGTGCTCTTGCTATGGAGTTGCACTAAAAGTCTATGGCATTTTAACAAGTTGATATGTTACCATCGAACTAAGTGACAACATAAACATGGCAGGCATCCTATCATCAGCTTAACATTGACAGGAAACTATGAGGCAGGCTGCAACTCCTGGTAGCCCAGATCTGACTCTGCTGTTATGAATCTCGTAAGGTAGCTTTTCGTTCCATTTGCATTGTTTGTGCTAGTGTGTGTGTGTGTATTCCTGCATGTGTCTGTACAAGGTTGCGTTCGAAACCTAGAGCCTTTTTCAACTTGGTCGGACTGTATTCATGCCCACTTTGAATATCTTGAGAACCACGTTCATATTGCAGATTAGTTCATGTGCAGAATGGTGATCTTGAACTGTTTTGGTATTTCTGTGTGTTTGTGACAATAAAGAAGGAGGCAGTGGGACTGGCAAATCCGAAAACACTTTATTGAGTTAACTTGTACCGTCTTGAAATCGCACGAAAACCGACTGACGCATCGCAAACTCTGTGGCACAATCAAGAGATGAGCAAGTGAAGGCAATCTTGAAGTTCCTTCAAGTTGAAAGCAGAGAGGAAAGTAAAGCGTCATGCGAGAAACCCACTTCAGCAAGCCCGTCACGGAACCATAATACTACGAGCACCGTAACGTCACTTTATCTGCCGCCCCGCCGCGGTGGTCTAGTGGCTATGGTACTCGGCTGCTGACCCGCAGGTCGCGAGTTCGAATCCCGGCTGCATTTCCGATGGAGGCGGAAATGGTGTAGGCCCGTGTGCTCACATTTGGGTGCACGTTAAAGAACCCCAGGTGGTCGAAATTTCCGGAGCCCTCCACTACGGCGTCTCTCATAATCATATGGTGGTTTTGGGACGTTAAACCCCACATATCAATCAATCACTTTATCTGCCATCTGCCTTAGCACTAACAGCACAGTCATCATCAGCAGGTTCGAATTCAAAGCCTGAACAGACTATATGTCCCCTTTGTGGCATCTCGGGACTCACGACACCTGATTGTCGGGTCCCGTTATTGTGTATGTGATTGTCGGGTCTCAGTTTGGTAGTGGGCCCCCGTCGTAGGAACCATCGTTTGACAAGTCAGATGAGGCGCTCGTAAAAACGACAGCAATTAATTTACATGGCTAGTAACTGAGAATTAGAAAGGAGAACGAGAAGTAAAAAACTTTACAGGAGAACTGTAGAACTTTAACTATACAAAAGTCTTCCACTTAAATAGCGCCTCGTTGCCAACCCTGGGCGCATTGTCCGCGGCTTCCGCCAATAGGGCGCTCCATGGTCTAGGTGCTCCACCCACGAAGGAGGGGAAATACACCGCACAATGCATGTGGAGAGGGCACAGCCTACACGATGCCCAAATAAGGTCACAAACGCACTGCGCCGACGTTTCGCACACGTCACCAAGATTTCGCGCACGTCCGATGATCTTAGGTGACCTTGGTTTCCAAGACTCTTCTGGCAGTTGAGCGAGTTTCGAAAAGCCGACTGCCGGTACACGTGTCAAACTTGTCTGACTGCGTTCGGGTAGGACAATGTAGTGGTGCGCCAGCATATCGTCAAAATATGCCACCCTATTCAGCCGATCCTACGGAGAAAGGGGGAAGGAGGAGTGGTCGACTAATCCCTCGTCATCGAGGTGGGCTCCCGCAAGGGTTGCAGCAGATAGTGTGCCTTTTCCTTTTTTTGAACACCACATTCCATTCCTCGTTTGCTAGAAGCAGGGGCTTAGTTGCGAATATCCGGGGCTCCGATTCTCCTCGCAAGGCGCAGCCACAGCCAGTTTGGTTTTAGCTTCCAGCCCGAACTGCAAATACCACGCAGGTTCGAATCTTTCAAGATCTTCGGTGACCTCAAAATGGCCCAGCTGCTTCCTTGTTTGCCTGGAACGCCTTGGATAGAGTCTAGCTCACAAGGGCCTTTCTTGGCTCGTGCGTTTTCCTAGCGCAGACCCGTCCTGGACACCTTTTTCACGTTTTGCTGACAGGAAACCAACCCGTCTTGACGGCACATCCTCGCTTGGAATGCATCGAAATATTTTCGTTCAGTTCACAAAGGCCGAAAGACTTTAATAGGGATTACGGCCATAACAGCAGTGAAAGTTGCAATGACGTCACACCTGATATGTAGAGACGTGAGCGACCTCTGCTACCTCAGTGAGTGAGTAAAAACTTTATTGAACATGTCCGGCGTCATTGAGCGGGGTGGGGCTACAAGCACCCCGGCCTAGGTGACGGCCTCGAGTCCTTGGACCCGGGCGGCATCCTGGGCTTGCCGGACGGCCCACAGTTGATCGGCAAGGTCGTGGCTGAGCAGAGCCGCCTCCCATCGCGCCTCGCGGTTCGAGACTGCCATGTCTACCGGGTTCGTAGGGGACTGCTGCACATTACCGGTACACTTCCACAGCATGTGCTGCAGCGTCGCTCTGGCTCCGCGCGCCTTACACGCGTCGGACGTATACATGCCTGGGTAGCAGAGGCGAAGGATCACCGGATTCGGGTACGTGTGTGTCTGTAGTTGTCTCCAGGCAACCTGCTGTTTCTTGTTTAGTTTGGCGTGGGGTGGTGGATATTTGCGTCTGTTCAGTCTGTAGTGTTGCGTGATGTCTCTGAATCTGTTACCTCACTCTGAAAAAATTTAGTATTTCGGTAGCGTTTAGCTACGCAACAATAATCGTCATGTACTTCGAGTACTTTCTTGACGATATAACAATGGTTTCGGTAGTTCGCAGTCGCGAACGGTGCGCGCGTTATTAGTGTGACATGGCATTCCTGACAGGAAAGGGGCGAGCACGGGATTTGAAGAAAGGAAACGTGAGCAAGCCAGATCATGATTATTGTTGTGTAGCAGAACTACTCTCCGAAAACTTCATTTTAAGAGTGTATTGTGTGCACTGTCTGTTGACTTCCTTCGCTTAGAGACTAGGATCATATGTGCTCTGTGCTAGATATTTCAAAAAAAAAAAAACTAAGAATTAGTCGGCACCTTATCTGTACGTCAACATCTCCTTACTTCATGTCAATATCAAAAAGAAAACCGTGATGTATAAAAATGCCCTGTGCTATCCCACCTCCCTCATTGTACTTTGTTAGCTCAGTTGGTAATGCAAACACCCCGGGAGAGCGTTAACTGGCCGAGGACTCAATGCCTGGGTGAAAATGAGTTCGTTCACTACGAGAGAGTTTTCTTATAAAAAAAATCTGAATAAATTCCTGAGAAATCTGTTGAAGCAATGTCCTTTGATGACGGCGTCACGTCAAGTCAGCTCATGACGGCGTCCAGTATTTCGGGAATCTGTGACGTCATGATGTCACAGACGAAGTCATCTAGAAAAAAACTTACTTTTTGCATTGTTTGTGTTGCGCCGACAACCACTTCTCGCGTTCAAGGCATCCCCGGCTTAAAAGAAAGGACGAGGGAATCCGACAAAAAAAAAAAGGTGGTAAAAGAATATGAAAAGGAAACTGCGCTTCTTATCGAATTAAGAAACGGGAGAGCGTTATGCTACGGTGGAAAGCAGGCTGTTCGTATTCAGCATGCGTGATTGGTAGAGTGAAATCAAAGATTCACTTTGCTTTCGAGGAGATGGAGAAACGACATTCGGGAAAGAGGTGCAAAACAAAGGGGGGGGGGAGCAAACGGTGACCAGAAAAACTCGTATTGCCGGTGCCACAACAGAAGCATCCAACAACAAGCGAGACGGGGGGGGGGGGGGGGGGGGGGGGCATGTGGAGATAGAGGTGTAGAGGTGGTGGAGTTGAGGAGTGATAAGAACAGAAAGAACGACGACTTCCAGCTGGCCATCGACGGGCAGCCAGTGAAGGAAATAGCGTCTGTCGAAACAGAGAGGGAGCCACACCTGCCCTTGGGACGCAGGGACGGACGCACAGATGGACGTGCGGACGCAGGAACAGATGCGCGGACAGTCACACAGACGGACGGAAGCAAGAACGAATGGAAGGACGGATGCTTCGCCCCACTCTCCATCATTCACTCCGTGGATTTGCTGCCGTTTTTTTTTAAATGCGAAGCAATTCTTAGCAAACTTCGGCGACTTCGAGCGTATCTATCTACCTAGCCGCCTACGACTTTTAGCTCTTCTGGCCGTTTGGATAATGGTATCGATACCAAACTTGGTATGGCAGAACATGATTATAGTACGATCATATTTAACTAGTCATAACATGAAAATCATGACATGTGTGACATGACTGTCATGATTTACATGTCATGGTCTTGCTGCTTTTGCGGTAGTTTCATTCACATGAAATGTTGCAAAACTGGTATGGTATGAAATGATTGCATGGCGAATACAAGCGAATGACCCTAACATGAAAATCATGACATGCTTGTCATGTAACTACATGACTGCATGCCGCGCTCATGATGCGCTCTCGGCCATTTCGCTAGTGCCACATATACCGAATTTGGTATTACGGTACGTGAATGAATGACGAAGGTATCTGATGGGTGCAAACATGATAATCATGATATTCGTGTCATGTAACAACACGACTACATGCCATGCTCATAATGCGCTGGCGGCCGTTTCGCTAGCTTCGCATATACCAAATTCGGTAATACGTGACGCGAACGGACGATATAGGTAAATAACACATCCAAACATGATAATCACGACATGCGTGTCATCTAACAACATGACTACATGCCACACTCATGATGAGATCGCGGCCGTTTCGCTATAGCTTAACGTATGCCGAATTTGGTATTACGTGACGTCAGGGGATGACGAAGGTATGTGACTGGTGAAAACATAATTATCATGAGATGCGTGTCATGCGAGAACATGACTACATGCCGCAGTCAAGGCGCCAATATGATTCGACGTGACCCGACGCGCGTGCGCGCCGACGTTCGTTTTGTTGCGTCACGTCGTCGTTGCCAACGTTACTAGAATAGCTATTCTAGTAACGTTGGTTGTTGCCACGCGAGGCGCCGGTCCTGCCATATATACTCGCAGGCGCACGCTGCGTTGCTTGGACGCATACGGGCTCTAGCGCGTCCGGTATTCTGTGGTATACCTCCGTCTCGAAAGGAGGCAGACGCAGTGCGGTCTGGGTAACGCATTGACGCCAAATGCAGCATGTCGCATTTAGCGCCGGTTGCCGTCGGACCGCGCCGGTTGCGTTTGGCTAACGTAGTGGCGCTGTGCCCAGCGTGCGCGTGCGTAAGCGTTATTTTGGAGTATATTGGGCCTTTCATGATGCACTCGAGGCCCTTCCGCTAGCTCCCCATATACCAAATTTGGTGTTACGTGACGTCAATGGATGACGAAGGTATACGACTGGTGCAAACATGATGATCATGAGACACGTGTCATGTAAGAACATGACACGCTCATAGTGTGCTCGCGGCCGTTTCGCTAGCTCCACATATACTAAAATTGGCATCAGGCGACGTGAATCGATGGCGAATGTAAACAACACATCCAAACAAGATAATGATGACACGGAAGTCGTGTACGGCGTAATTTGCCTTTATTTCGTAACGTTGTGGTGATTTGAAAGTGGCATATCAACCTTCCTCATTCGTGCTTCGCATACAATTGATTCCCACTGTATGTGGGATCTGCCAATTTGTTTTCTCGTTGCTTGACTGAGAACACCACATTCACCATTGAAAACTTAGCAGAAGCTCCGGTAGGCAGAGCATCTTTTGCCTACCAACACAGCACCACCGCATTTTCGTGACGTAAGTCCGGTGGAATTTGTCTATACCAAATTCTATGTTACGTGACGTCAGTGGATGACGGAATATATGACTGCTGGAAACATGATAATCCGTACACGCGTGTCATGTAAGAACATGACAACATACCACGCTCATGGCTGTTTTGCTAGCTTTACATGTACTAAATTTGGTATCACGTGACGTGGATAGATGACGAAGGTAAACGACACATCCAAACATAATTATAATGGCAAGAAAGTCATTTAAGATATAATTTACCTCCACCTCGTAAGGTTGTGCTCATTTTAAAGTGACACATCAACATTTCTCATTCGTGCTTCGCATATGATCGATTCCCACGATACAGAGGATCTGCCAATTTTTTTCCCTGCTCATACCTTACACACAAAAGAAAACATTGCTTCACAGATTCAAAACTGGAAGAATATTCCAATCATTTTTTTTTCCAGAAACTCTGGGTCGCATTCTGCGAAACGCTCGCGCTCATTGTGGCCTCTGCCGCTTTCGCGATCACCAGAGGCAACAATGAGCGCGAGAGAGATTCTAGCCCAAGTTGGCTATCTTGCCTCATTCGTGATTTTGGCCAGCTTTCTTCGTGACACCGAAGATTCCTGAAGTGCGGGTAAAAGACTCGCCATTGTCATTTGGTGTTTGGTTTCGTCATGAAATTAGGACCTGCAGCTTTTCTTTTATGAACTTGTCGACATTTTTGTCGACGCATACCTGTTCTTTTCAAACGCGCCTTTCTTCTTGGGTACACGTCCCTTTCCACTGCTCCTCTCTCGCCAAATTTGCCTGACCGCATGCCCCAAAAGACGTTTTGTTGAATCGCCCGATGGCCAACCCTTCCGTTTTCGCTGCGGCGTGCCCTCTGCCTCCACCTTTTGTGGTGCCACACTTCCCCGCTTCCTTCTTTTGGGGTGACGCTTGCGTACAACCTTTCCTTGGTTGTTACAAACTTGTAATTGCGTCATCGTCAATCTTACAGTTCAGGTGTGTCTGTGCACCACCCCTTCTACAGCTTTTGCCCTTCGATTTCTCCGCCAATTAATCTGCGCTACCCCTCACGAAAACAGACGCTGGGCCCTCCTTAACCGCAGATGTGAACTCTTGGAGATTTCCGGGTAGTTTTTAGCGTCCGGCCGATCGTTTGCGTGCCGCCGCACGAGGCATGTTTTTATAACAAAAGCTCTGTTAGTGCTGCTGGGATTAGACTTTTCCTCGAAATGATCCTCCACCGAATTTGTGCCTGTTTGTACGCCTACGACAGCCTCGCAATGTACCTTCTCACCTTCTGAGACATTTCCCACTCTATCTGTAGGAAATGCTTTCAACAGTAGCTCGACCTCGCTGGCAGTACTGTCGAGCTTCAGTAGCGTTATGTCTTCGCTACCTTTAGGACTACCTTCGTCGTCCTCTTTTTCAACCTCCGAAAGGTCATTCCCTTGCTGAGGCTCGAGCGTGGTCTCCAGCTCATAACTCTGTTCAATGACCCCACCAGGGCGACTGGAACCAGCCTTGGTCTCACATGGAACACCCTTTGGAATTGCCACAGTTTGCATACCAGCCCCCGTCCCGCTCTCTACATGCACCACCTTCGCACCATCGGAGAGTCGCGTACCTTCCCTAGGCACATTTTCACTAACAACGACCTGTTGCTCTTTTCTCTCCGCCGGATGATAACTTTGCATGTCGCACTGATAGAGACGCGTACCTTTCTCGGGCGGTACCTCGCAAACAGCGGCTTTCTCGGTTACTTCACTCTGCACCATACTCGCCACTTCACCGCACCTTTCAGGCTCTACACATACTGCACATATACACGACCAAATACGCTTCCGATGCTGTGCCCTAGTTTCACGATTGATTCTTTAAATGTCTTCGTCTAATGCTCGCATTTTAGCCTCGTGTGTACGTATCCTTTCGGCTTCTTCTCTCTGGGCTTCTGCCTCTTGTCTCTGGGCTTCTGCCCTTTTTTTCGGTTGAATGCTCTCGACATACTCGGAGAGTGACTCATCGCTTGTCCCTGTCCCGACGATCCGCTCGATCAGTTCTTTTCTGTTTGGGGAGTTCGACACATCCAGTTTCAACTCCTCTGCGACCGCTATCAATACGGGTTTTCGCAAGGCTTTCAGATTCATGACTGCTTCCGGTACCGTTATCTGTTTCAAGAATCATTCCTGTCTTGCAACTAATTAACCCTGACAACAACGGCAGCCCTAGTTTTCTGCCTTGCCTCAAGTTACCTGTTAACTTAGTCTGCAAAAGCTTCCTTAAGCTCTTACACGGAATCCTGTTCTGTCACTGTAAACTTTGTCGTCACCCACAGACTATACCCTAAACAAGCTATCTCACAATTATCTGCCTGACGCAAGTTATCTGTTAACCTGATGACTAAAATAGCTCTGTCACTGTTAACCTTGCCGTCACCCACAGACTAAAGCTTAATCAAGCTATCTCACAGTCTGCCTGCCGCCAGTTACACAATGACCAAAAAAGCTATTCTCCCTACCAGCTTTTACTCACACATTAGTAAATGCCTGGTAAAGTTTAACAGAGAAAGTCGGCACTCACCCGGCTCGCAGTCGTACCTCCAGCGTCGTGCATCTCAGCAGTGCCTTCCGGTTGCCTCTCGCAGTCGATGACCTCATGTCATCCCAGAAGTGCCGTTCGGCTGCCTCTCAAGTCGAGAGGTGTCCGCTAGGGGGCCAGGCAAGGCTGGTGTGCCTCGCATGGGCTAAGTATTCTACGAAGTTTTTGTAGAACCAAGACTGCTTTTTTGGTGCCAACAGTGGTCTCTCTTGAACTTCAGCAAGTTGCCGACGCTGCTGATGAGTGCCTCAAACCTCTTTGTTCTTGAGGAGCTTTGCAAACACCAACTCTTGCTGAGCGGGGGAACGCCGCCTCGTTAGCCCTAACGGCACCGGCGTCGGGCTCGCGCTTCGACGCGCGTGCACAAGTTCATTCGGCGACGCAATGGCATACATGGTGAGTGGCACGGATTTACCTGCCACAGAATTCATCCCAGAAGAATGGAGTGTAGTCCTGAATGCCCGACAACGCTCACCTCGACAACAGTCAAAAGAAACTGAAGGAACGCAGTCAAGTAAACCGGCGTCAGCTGCCGAAACGCCAGCACGCAAAACGGAATCACCGCCCAGCGTTTCCTCAAAGCTCGACAACACAGCTGTGGCGCGTCCTCGCTTAAAACGACTGCCATGGTTGCCAGTCGATGACTTCAAGATTGTCTTTCGTCCGAGTGCGGGCGTAGATCTGGCCCAATACAACGACGTAGAGTTACGAGCGGCTGTAGTCGCCAAAAGCGGACTGCACTCTGTGGTTGCCGATGAAGATCTTGTGTGCACTAATCTGGCCAAGAATATTTTCACCGTGTCCACATCTTGCGCCGACCAAGTTTCCAACTATGCAAAAATACGAGAACTCACGCTACGTGGTAAAAAACTGGGATTTCACGCGTACATAGCTCCCCCGGACGGGGCACGGGCAGGGATCATCTACAGCGCTTGGAATGGTGAATCACCTCAGGACTTGCTTCAAGAATTACGTCGGGCGAATCCCCTTCTACCAATAGTCCAAGCAAGGGACATGGGGCGTACCTCACGCTATGTGCTCATTCACTTCATGGCTGAGGAGCTTCCTTCGTCAGTCAAAATGTTTGGCATCCTCTACGCCGTTTTCAACTTTCGACCGAAGGTGGAAGCGTGCCTAAACTGCAGACAAGTCGGCCATCGACGAGATGTATGTCCTTTGCCAAATCGCCTCACTTGCTCAAGCTGCGGACAGAAACACCCGGAGGACTATCCCTGCACCCCGCAGTGCGTCATCTGTGGGGACGCTCACAAGATGGGTGACAGGGCATGCAAGCAACGCTTTCAGCGTGCCTTCAGCCGTCTCTCTCGGCCACGACAAAGGCCGCAACAAGAGCACCAGCAGGAGCAGCCCAAGTTCCAGCTCGAGAAGGAGTCTTTTCCAAGCATCGACGATAGAAATCGTAGCAGCAGAAGCAAGAGTCCTGGACGAAACCGTAGCAGCAGAAGCAGGAGTCCTGGACGAAACCGTGGCAGCAAAGGCAAAAGCCCTGGACGAAGTGCATCACAAAGCCGCGACTTCAGCACCAAACCCGAAAAGGTGAGCTGGGCAAAGCAAGCCTCCTGCTCCTGTTGTATGCTCTCTGACGCTAAAGAAAATTCTAAAACTCAGGAGACTATCGAACGTCTAATGCGATAGAATCAAGAGTTAAAGCAACAGTTGGCTCTGGTGCTGGAACGTTTAAGTACACTTACAGCTGCCCCATCCGCGTATTCTCCACCCCTATCTATCTCCCCCTCTCTCATAGAGCCTGATATGGCAGCAAAATCAGGGACCGATATTATAGATTCCTCTCCACAGCCAGCAAAAAAGAAAAGGACAGAGCAACCCGAGTCATCGGAGGACGATTTTAAAAGCACCAGTCTAAAAATTCGGAAAGAACTCAAACAAAAGGTTGATTTAGCTTTACGCAAATTGCTGAACGCTTCAATAAGATAGAGAGTATTCTAGACGTATTAGTTGCTCGGCTCGAATCTCTCCCACAATCTCAACCCTCTCCAGCGCCTTCGCAGCCATAACCCCCTCCTGCACCCTTGCCTCATCTTCACCCTCTTCAATCTGCATATGGTAATGGAATTGCCGGGGATTAAGAAACAAGAGAGACAACCTCTCACTTTATATACAGCGGTCTACATGGGCCCCTGATGTCATCTCCGTACAGGAGCCTTTAAAAGCTTGCAAAGTCCTCGGCTATCAGGCTGTACATTCGCATCCTAGCTCCCCATGGGCTACCACATATATACAGAGGAATATCTCGTTTATAGCGCATGATCTTTCCGATCTTTACAGTGACTGCCTTCTTCTTGAGCTTCTCCCACGTCGTACAGGACAAGGCACATATTTTATTTTGAATATTTATTCTCATCCTAGAGATGGCCTCACTGCTGTTTTTGAAGCAATCGATTGGGCCATTCAAATAGCAAACTCTGCTCCCATATTTGTAACGGGTGACTTTAATGCCCCGCACGTAGATTGGGGTTACAGGAGAAACACTCGGAAGGGCACCAGCCTTCTTCAATACATTCAGCAAAACAGGTGCACTCTAGTCACTGACTGCATGCTACCAACACGAATTGGCAACAGTGTGAGCAGAGATACCACCCCTGACCTTACTTTCACTAAAAATGTGCGACAAGCTAACTGGACACACAGTGGGGTCAACCTCGGCAGTGATCATTACATCCTAACAATTACACTGCCCCATGCCAATTTTCGTCCACAGTTTCATTTAAAACATATTTTCGACTGGGATAAATTTCGCGAAATCCGAGACCAAAACCCGAAAAAAGAAATTGAAGACTACAAATACTGGGCGTCTAAGCTTAAACAGGATGTAGCTCTGAGCGAAAAAGTAGCCCCAGCAGCACATATCCGTAATCCAGTAGACAGCAGGCTACTCCACCTATGGGAGGCCTATCAGAGCTTGGAATAAGGATGGCTCAAGCAAAAATATAATCGTAAACTAAAACGCAAAATGTCACAAACACTCCAGCTTGTAAGTGAACACGCGGCTGAACTTTCATCGCAGCAACGGAACCAGATATGTAACCGGCTCGACGGTACTCTACATATGAAGAACTCTTGGTCCCTGCTATCGCCATATGTTAGATCCATGCTCCTCGCAATGTGAAAGTAATAAGCGAATTACGAAACTCTTGTTTGAAGTAGAAAAACAAGGGCAAGACGTTGAAACTGCTCTTAAAACTACGTATTTCCCTGGCCCAAGGCGAGAATCGTTACCTACCTACAATGGAGCTCCCAATGCAGACTTGGATGCACCAATTGCAGAGGCGGAAGTTTGGGCTGCCCTAAGCAAACTTCGCACCACATCTGCTCCAGGACAAGATGAAATTACTAACAAAACACTCCGAAATTTAGACTCAAAGTCAGTGGCAGCTCTTACCGATTACATGAATCAACAATGGGAGCAGGGCACGCTGCCCCAGCAATGGAAGTCAGCTAAGGTTACTTTCATACCCAAACATAATAAGCCGTTAGACCTTAATAATTTGAGAGCGATCTCTCTTACCTCATGTACAGGAAAACTGATGGAGCAAGTAATTCTCAATCGTCTTAATCGCTACATGGAACAAGAAAAACTGTTTCCCTCCACCATGTACGGCTTCCGAGCGGGACTCTCCACTCAGGATGTCCTGCTGCAGCTGAAGGAGGACGTGCTAAATTCTACTTTTCCACACATCACCAGAGCCATCCTTGCATTGGACCTGACTAAGGCTTTTGATAATGTTTCTAACTCCTCGATTTTACAATCTCTTAGTGAACTAAACGTAGGCTCTCGCACGCACAGGTATGTCTCTGCCTTTCTCAGCAATAGGTCCGTCTGCCTACAGTTGGGCACTTTCAAAACCGATCCCTTCATGCTAGGTAGCAAGGGAACGCCCCAGGGATCTGTTTTGTCCCCGTTCCTTTTTAACGTCACTCTCATACCGCTAGCGCGCGAACTTGCCAAACTTTCTTCCATCAATCACTCCTTGTACGCGGATGACATCACCATCTGGGTCAATACTGGCAACCATGGCGAAATTGAAGCGAAGCTTCAGTTGGCCGCTGACATTGTTGTTAAACACGCCAACAATATTGGGCTCACCTGCTCGGCGGCTAAATCGGAACTCCTAGTAATTGACTTTAAAAAGCAAGATACATGTCACATTCAAGTCATGCTTGATGACACCCCTACTCGCAGGGTCAATAAAATCAATATTTTAGGCCTTAATATTTCCGACAATGGCTCAAACGCTGACACCATAAAGTTAATCCGCACCTCAGTTCAAAATACAGCTTCCCCCATTAAGCGCATATCCAATCGTCATCGCGGCATGAGGGAAGCAGACACACGCCGCCTCATGCAGGCATTTTCCCTATGCAGAATTACCTATTCTATCCCCTACCTCTATCTCTCACTTACGGAGATCGAGCAACTTAACAGACTCATTCGTAATGCCTATAAAACTGCGCTCCATCTCCCTAAATCAACAGCCACGGATAAACTACTTCAACTTGGGGTGCACAACACTCTGGGAGAGCTTGTAGAGGCGCATATTTTCAACCAATATCAAAGACTATCACTCACAGAAACAGGACAGGTACTCCTGCGCCGACTTGGAATCAACGTTCCTGGCCCCACCACGGCCACGCACGCAGTTCCCGTCACTGTTAGCGGCAACCTATTAATCCGGCCACTCCCCAAAAATACTCACCCAGAACATAATCGGGCGCCACGGGAAGCTCGAGCCAAGTCCCTTCAGAAGCGCTTCCCTCATAATTCTCCCGCAGTCTATGTAGACGTGGCCGAATATGTAAATCATCGAGCTTACGCGGTAGCCGTCGTAGATCGATTTCAAAAACTGGTCGCTAGTGCGTTCCTTCCAAATTCGACAGAATCCCTGGAAGCAGAGGAGGCGGCAATTGCTTTAGCCATTGTTCACTCCTCCGCTGAGTATGTTTTTTCTGATTCAAAAACTGCAATTCGTAATTTTGCCACTTTCCGAATTCATTCTCCGGCTGCTAAAATTCTTGAATCATCTCTTCCGCCTGATCGCCTCATCACCCTCCTCTGGGTCCCTGCGCACTGTGGACACCCTGGCAATACGGCCGCTCACACCCAAGCCCGAGCACTCGCCAACCGGGCTCACAGCGACCTGCCTTCGCTTCGAAGTGCCAGCGATCGACTCCTCAGCTATCACGATATCACGCTATTTTACCGAAATTCCCGCCTAACGTATCCCCGCCACATAAATCTCTCTCCAGAAGTGACCAAGCTTTCTGGCGCTGATTTCAAACGGCCACAGTAGCGACTCCTTTTCTTTTCTCCCTTTTTACACATGGCGAAACCTCGCCTCATTGCAACTTATATCCTAGCACCAGAGCCGACTTCCAGCACATATTTCTGAATGGTCCAAACAAACCCAAGCCTCCGTGGCAAGGGTCAGAACACCAGGAGCGATGGGAGGCTGCTCTGCGCAGCTCGCAACCGGGTTTACAGCTCCGGACAGTGGGCTGGGCCGGAAGGGTCGCCGAAGCACAGCAGTGTCCGGCCACCTAGAGCGGCCCGAGGGCTCGTCATCATCCTGATTCCACTTCCCCAACCACACCCCCCCCCCCTCAAATGATTCCTTCGTGAATCAATAAAGTTGGTTACCTACCTACCTCTCAAGTCGATGAGCTCGGAGCATCCGACCATTGTCGTCCAATCGCCTCTCGAAGTCGATGGGGTCGTAGCATCTGACTGCTGTCGTCGAGTCTTTACTACCTGGGTTGACGCCATCTCTCTGCTGAATCCAGTGGTTGCGACCTGGCTTGACGCTATCCCACCGCTGCCACCACTTGTTGCGGCTCCGGGTCCTGCGGGTCTCAGTTTGGTAGCGGGCCCCCGTCGTAGGAACCGTCGTCCAACAAGTCAGACGAGACGCTCGTAAAAACGACAACAATTTATTTACGTGGTTAGTAACTGAGAATTCGAAAGGAGAACGAGAAGTCAAAAACTGTACAAGAGAACTGTTGAACTGTAGAAGTTTAAATATACAAAAGTCTTCCGCTTATATAGCGCCTCGTTGCCAACCCTGGGCGCATTGTCCGCGGCTTCCGCCAATAGGGCGCTCCATGGTCTAGGTGCTCCACCCACGAAGGAGGGGAAAGACTCCACACAATGCATGTGGAGAGGGCACAGCCTACACGATTCCCAAATACAAACGCACTGCACCGACGTTTCGCACACGTCACCAAGATTTCGCGCACGTCCGATTACCTTAGATGATCTTGGTTTCCAAGACTCTTCTGGCAGTTGGGTGAGTTTCAAAAAACCGACTGCCGGTACACGTGTCAAACTTGTCTGACTGCGTTCGGGTAAGACAATGAAGTGGTGCGCCAGCATAGTGTCAAAAATATGCCACCCCATTCAGCCGATCCTACGGAGAAAGGGGGAAGGAAGGGTGGTCGACTAATCCCTCGTCATTGAGGTGGGCTCCCGCAAGGGCTGCAGCAGATAGTGCCTTCTCCTTCCCTTCAACACCACATTCCATCCCTCGTTGTTCGCTCGAAGCAGGGGCTTAGCTGCGAATATCTGCGGCTCCACTTCTCCTCGCAAGGTGCAGCCACAACCAGTTTGGTTTTAGCTTCCAGCCCGAACTGCAAATACCATGCTGGTTCCGATATTTCCAGATCCTCGGTGACCTCGAAAATGGCCCAGCTGCCTTCTTGTCTGCCTCGAAAGCTTTGCATAGAGTCGAGCTCACAATGGCCTTTCTTGGCTCGTGCGTTTTCTTTGCGCGAACCGGTTTTGGACCTCTCGCTTACGTCTTGCGGACAGGAAATCAACCCGTCGTGACGGCACATCCTCGCTTGGAATGCATCGAAATATTTTCGTTCAGTTCACAAAGGCCGAAAGACTTCAATAGGGATTACGGCCATAACAGCAGTGAAAGTTGCAATGACGTCACACCTGATATGTAGAGACGTGAGCGACCTCCGTTACCTCACTCTGGAAAAATGGAGTATTTGAGTAGCGTTTAGCTACGCAACAATAATCGTCATGTACTTCGAGTACTTTCTTGACAATATTACCATGGTTTCGGTAGTTCGCAGTCGCGAACGGCGCGCGTATTATCAGTGTGACATAGCCAGGGGCGGCGCCAGCGGGGGGCAAGGTGGGCTGGAGCCCCCCCAAAATTCTCGCCTGCCCCCCCCCCCCCCCATGCCCATTCAAGTGCCCGGAAGCATATATTGAAAACCTAGTAGGAGCAGAGCTAGCTTGCCCCCCCGGAGGAACTCACTTTTCGTGGTTGCCCCCCCCCCCCCGTAAAAACATCCTGGCGCCGCCCCTGGACATAGCATTCCTGACAGAAAAGTGGCCAGCGCCGGATTTTCAAGAAAGGAAATGCGAGCAAGCCAGATCATGATTATTGTTTTGTAGCAAAACTACTCCCCCGAAAACTTCATTTTAAGAGTGTATTGTGTGCACTGTCTGTTGACTTCCTTCGCTTAGAGACTAGGATTATATGTTCTCTGTGCTAGATATTTCAAAAAAAAAAATAAGAAGTAGCCGGCCCCTTATCTGTACGCCAACATCTCCTTACTTCATGTCAATATCAAAAAGAAAACCATGATGTATAAAAATGCCCTGTGGTATCCCACCTTCCTCATTGTACTTTGTTAGCTCTGTTGGTAATGCGAACACCCAAGGAGAGCGTTAACTGGCCGAGGACTCAATGCCTGGGTGAAAACAAGTTCGTTCACTACGAGAGAGTTTTCTTATTAAAAACCTTAATAAATTCCTGAGAAATCTGTGAAAGCAATGTCCTTTGATGACGGCGTCACGTCAAGTCAGCTCATGACGGCGTCCAGTATTTCGGGAGTCTGTGACGTCATGATGTCACAGACGAAGTCATCTAGAAAAAACTTACTTTTTGCATTGTTTGTGTTGCACCGACAACCACTTCTCGCGTTCAATGGCATCCCCGGCTTAAAAGAAAGGACGAGGGAATCCGACAAAAAAAAAAAAGGTGGTAAAAGAATATGAAAAGGAAACTGCGCTTCTTATCTAATTAAGAAACGGGAGAGCGTTATGCTACGGTGGAAAGCAGGCTGTTCGTATTCAGCATGCGTGATTGGTAGAGTGAAATCAAAGATTCACTTTGCGTTCGAGGAGATGGAGAAACGACATTCGGGAAAGAGGTGCAAAACAAAGGGGGGGGGGGGGGGGAAGCAAACGGTGACCAGATAAACTCGTATTGCCGGTGCCACAACAGAAGCATCCAACAACAAGCGAGACGGGGGGGGGGGGAGGCATGTGGAGATAGAGGTGGTGGAGTTGAGGAGTGATAAGGACAGAAAGAACGACGACTTCCAGCTGGCCATCGACGGGCAGCCAGTGAAGGAAATAGCGTCTGTCGAAACAGAGAGGGAGCCACACCTGCCCTTGGGACGCAGGGATGGACGCACAGATGGACGTGCGGACGCACGAACAGATGCGCGGACAGTCACACAGACGGACGGAAGCAAGAACGAATGGAAGGACGGATGCTTCGCCCCAGTTTCCATCATTCACTCCGTGGATATGCTGCCGTTTTTTTTTTTTAAATGCGAAGCAATTCTTAGCAAACTTCGGCGACTTCGAGCGTATCTATCTACCTAGCCGCCTACGACTTTTAGCTCTTCTGGCCGTTTGGATAATGGTATCGATACCAAACTTGGTATGGCAGAACATGATTATAGTACGATCATATTTAACTAGTCATAACATGAAAATCATGACATGTGTGACATGACTGTCATGATTTACATGTCATGGTCTTGCTGCTTTTGCGGTAGTTTCATTCACATGAAATGTTGCAAAACTGGTATGGTATGAAATGATTGCATGGCGAACACAAGCGAATGACCCTAACATGAAAATCATGACATGCTTGTCATGTAACTACATGACTGCATGCCGCGCTCATGATGCGCTCTCGGCCATTTCGCTAGCGCCACATATACCGAATTTGGTATTACGGTACGTGAATGAATGACGAAGGAATCTGACGGGTGCAAACATGATAATCATGATATGCGTGTCATGTAACAACACGACTACATGCCACGCTCATGATGCGCTGGCGGCCGTTTCGCTAGCTTCGCATATACCAAATTCGGTAATACGTGACGCGAACGGACGATATAGGTAAATAACACATCCAAACATGACAATCACGACATGCGTGTCATCTAACAACATGACTACATGCCACACTCATGATGAGATCGCGGCTGTTTCGCTATAGCTTAACGTATGCCGAATTTGGTATTACGTGACGTCAGGGGATGACGAAGGTATGTGACTGGTGAAAACATAATTATCATGAGATGCGTGTCATGCGAGAACATGACTACATGCCGCGGTCAAGGCGCCAATATGATTCGACGTGACCCGACGCGCGTGCGCGCCGACGTTCGTTTTGTTGCGTCACGTCGTCGTTGCCAACGTTACTAGAATAGCTATTCTAGTAACGTTGGTCATTGCCACGCGAGGCGCCGGTCCTGCCATATATACTCGCAGGCGCACGCTGCGTTGCTTGGACGCATACGGGCTCTAGCGCGTCCGGTATTCTGTGGTATACCTCCGTCTCGAAAGGAGGCAGACGCAGTGTGGTCTGGGTAACGCATTGACGCCAAATGCAGCATGTCGCATTTAGCGCCGGTTGCCGTCGGACCGCGCCGGTCGCGTTTGGCTAACGTATACTGGCGCTGTGCCCAGCGTGCGCGTGCGTAAGCGTTATTTTGGAGTATATTGGGCCTTTCATGATGCACTCGAGGCCCTTCCGCTAGCTCCCCATATACCAAATTTGGTGTTACGTGACGTCAATGGATGACGAAGGTATATGACTTGTGCAAACATGATGATCATGAGACACGTGTCATGTAAGAACATGACACGCTCATAGTGTGCTCGCGGCCGTTTCGCTAGCTCCACATATACTAAAATTGGCATCAGGCGACGTGAATCGATGGCGAATGTAAACAACACATCCAAACAAGATAATGATGACACGGAAGTCGTGTACGGCGTAATTTGCCTTTATTTCGTAACGTTGTGGTGATTTGAAAGTGGCATATCAACCTTCCTCATTCGTGCTTCGCATACAATTGATTCCCACTGTATGTGGGATCTGCCAATTTGTTTTCTCGTTGCTTGACTGAGAACACCACATTCACCATTGAAAACTTAGCAGAAGCTCCGGTAGGCAGAGCATCTTTTGCCTACCAACACAGCACCACCGCATTTTCGTGACGTAAGTCCGGTGGAATTTGTCTATACAAAATTTGATGTTACGTGACGTCCGTGGATGACGAAATATATGACTGCTGGAAACATGATAATCCTGACACGCGTGTCATGTAAGAACATGACAACATACCACGCTCATGGCTGTTTCGCTAGCTTTACATATACTAAATTTGGTATCACGTGACGTGGATAGATGACGAAGGTAAACGACACATCCAAACATAATTATAATGGCACGAAAGTCATTTACGACATAATTTACCTCCACCTCGTAAGGTTGTGCTCATTTTAAAGTGACACATCAACATTTCTCATTCGTGCTTCGCATATCATCGATTCCCACGATACGGAGGATCTGCCAATTTTTTTCCCTGCTCATACCTTACACACAAAAGAAAACATTGCTTCACAGATTCAAAACTGGAAGAATATTCCAATCATTTTTTTCCCAGAAACACTGGGTCGCATTCTGCGAAACGCTCGCGCTCATTGTGGCTTCTGCCGCTTTCGCGATCACCAGAGGCAACAATGAGCGCGAGAGAGATTCTAGCCCAAGTTGGCTATCTTGCCTCATTCGTGATTTTGGCCAGCTTTCTTCGTGACACCGAAGATTCCTGAAGTGCGGGTAAAAGACTCGCCATTGTCATTTGGTGTTTGGTTTCGTCATGAAATTAGGACCTGCAGCTTTTCTTTTATGAACTTGTCGACATTTTTGTCGACGCATACCTGTTCTTTTCAAACGCGCCTTTCTTCTTGGGTACACGTCCCTTTCCACTGCTCCTCTCTCGCCAAATTTGCCTGACCGCATGCCCCAAAAGACGTTTTGTTGAATCGCCCGATGGCCAACCCTTCCGTTTTCGCTGCGGCGTGCCCTCTGCCTCCACCTTTTGTGGTGCCACACGTCCCCGCTTCCTTCTTTTGGGGTGACGCTTGCGTATAACCTATCCTTGGTTGTTACAAATTTGTAATTGCGTCATCGTCAATCTTACAGTTCAGGTGTGTCTGTGCACCACCCCTTCTACAGCTTTTGCCCTTCGATTTCTCCGCCAATTAATCTGCGCTACCCCTCACGAAAACAGACGCTGGGCCCTCCTTAACCGCAGATGTGAACTCTTGGAGATTTCCGGGTAGTTTTTAGCGTCCGGCCGATCGTTTGCGTGCCGCCGCACGAGGCATGTTTCTATAACAAAAGCTCTGTTAGTGCTGCTGGGATTAGACTTTTCCTCGAAACGATCCTCCACCGAATTTGTGCCTGTTTGTACGCCTACGACAGCCTCGCAATGTACCTTCTCACCTTCTGAGACATTTCCCACTCTATCTGTAGGAAATGCTTTCAACAGTAGCTCGACCTCGCTGGCAGTACTGTCGAGCTTCAGTAGCGTTATGTCTTCGCTACCTTTAGGACTACCTTCGTCGTCCTCTTTTTCAACCTCCGAAAGGTCATTCCCTTGCTGAGGCTCGAGCGTGGTCTCCAGCTCATAACTCTGTTCAATGACCCCACCAGGGCGACTGGAACCAGCCTCGGTCTCACATGGAACACCCTTTGGAATTGCCACAGTTTGCATACCAGCCCCCGTCCCGCTCTCTACATGCACCACCTTCGCACCATCGGAGAGTCGCGTACTTTCCCTAGGCACATTTTCACTAACAACGACCTGTTGCTCTTTTCTCTCCGCCGGATGATAACTTTGCATGTCGCACTGATAGAGACGCGTACCTTTCTCGGGCGGTACCTCGCAAACAGCGGCTTTCTCGGTTACTTCACTCTGCACCATACTCGCCACTTCACCGCACCTTTCAGGCTCTAAACATACTGCACATATACACGACCAAATACGCTTCCGATGCTGTGCCCTAGTTTCACGATTGATTCTTTAAATGTCTTCGTCTAATGCTCGCATTTTAGCCTCGTGTGTACGTATCCTTTCGGCTTCTTCTCTCTGGGCTTCTGCCTCTTGTCTCTGGGCTTCTGCCCTTTTTTTCGGTTGAATGCTCTCGACATACTCGGAGAGTGACTCATCGCTTGTCCCTGTCCCGACGATCCGCTCGATCAGTTCTTTTCTGTTTGGGGAGTTCGACACATCCAGTTTCAACTCCTCTGCGATCGCTAGCAATACGGGTTTTCGCAAGGCTTTCAGATTCATGACTGCTTCCGGTACCGTTATCTGTTTCAAGAATCATTCCTGTCTTGCAACTAATTAACCCTGACAACAACGGCAGCCCTAGTTTTCTGCCTTGCCTCAAGTTACCTGTTAACATAGTCTGCAAAAGCTTCCTTAAGCTCTTACACGGAATCCTGTTCTGTCACTGTTAACCTTGCCGTCACCCACAGACTATACCCTAAACAAGCTATCTCACAATTATCTGCCTGACGCAAGTTATCTGTTAACCTGATGACTAAAATAGCTCTGTCACTGTTAACCTTGCCGTCACCCACAGACTAAAGCTTAACCAAGCTATCTCACAGTCTGCCTGCCGCCAGTTACACAATGACCAAAAAAGCTATTCTCCCTACCAGCTTTTACTCACACATTAGTAAATGCCTGGTAAAGTTTAACAGAGAAAGTCGGCACTCACACGGCTCGCAGTCGTACTTCCAGCGTCGTGCATCTCAGCAGTGCCTTCCGGTTGCCTCTCGCAGTCGATGACCTCATGTCATCCCAGAAGTGCCGTTCGGCTGCCTCTCAAGTCGAGAGGTGTCCGCTAGGGGGCCAGGCAAGGCTGGTGTGCCTCGCATGGGCTCCGTATTCTACGAAGTTTTTGTAGAACCAAGACTGCTTTTTTGGTGCCAACAGTGGTCTCTCTTGAACTTCAGCAAGTTGCCGACGCTGCTGGTGAGTGCTTCAAACCTCTTTGTTCTTGAGGAGCTTTGGAAACATCAACTCTTGCTGAGCGGGGGAACGCCGCCTCGTTAGCCCTAACGCCACCGGCACCGGCGTCGGGCTCGCGCTTCGACGCGCGTGCACAAGTTCATTCGGCGACGCAATGGCATACATGGTGAGTGGCACGGATTTACCTGCCCCAGAATTTCACCCAGAAGATTGGAGTGTAGTCCTGAATGCGGCGACAACGCTCACCTCGACAACAGTCAAAAGAAACTGAAGGAACGCAGTCAAGTAAAGCGGCGTCAGCTGCCGAAACGCCAGCACGCAAAACGGAATCACCGCCCAGCGTTTCCTCAAAGCTCGACAACACAGCTGTGGCGCGTCCTCGCTTAAAACGACTGCCATGGTTGCCAGTCGATGACTTCAAGATTGTCTTTCGTCCGAGTGCGGGCGTAGATCTGGCCCAATACAACGACGTAGAGTTACGAGCGGCTGTAGTCGCCAAAAGCGGACTGCACTCTGTGGTTGCCGACGAAGATCTTGTGTGCACCAATCTGGCCAAGAATATTTTCACCGTGTCCACATCTTGCGCCGACCGAGTTGCCAACTATGCAAAAATACGATAACTCACGCTACGTGGTAAAAAACTGGGATTTCACGCGTACATAGCTCCCCCGGACGGGGCACGGGCAGGGATCAACTACCGCGCTTGGAATGGTGAATCACCTCAGGACTTGCTTCAAGAATTACGTCGGGCGAATCCCCTTCTACCAATAGTCCAAGCAAGGGACATGGGGCGGTGCACGCTCAGTGCTCGTTCACTTCATGGCTGAGGAGCTTCATCCGTCAGTCAAAATGTTTGGCATCCTCCTCGCCGTTTTCAACTTTCGACCGAAGGTGGAAGCGTGCCTAAACTGCAGACAAGTCGGCCACCAACGAGATGTATGTCCTTTGCCAAATCGCCTCACTTGCTCAAGCTGCGGACAGAAACACCCGGAGGACTATCCCTGCACCCCGCAGTGCGTCATCTGTGGGGACGCTCACAAGACGGGTGACAGGGCATGCAAGCAACGCTTTCAGCGTGGCTTCAGCCGTCTCTCTCGGCCACGACAAAGGCCGCAACAAGAGCACCAGCAGGAGCAGCCCGAGTTCCAGCTAGAGAAGGAGTTTTTTTCCAAGCATCGACGCTAGAAATCGTAGCAGCAGAAGCAAGAGTCCTGGACGAAACCGTAGCAGCAGAAGCAGGAGTCCTGGACGAAACCGTGGCAGCAAAGGCAAAAGCCCTGGACGAAGTGCATCACAAAACCGCGACTTCAGCACCAAACCCGAAAAGGTGAGCTGGGCAAAGCAAGCCTCCTGCTCCTGCTGTATGCTCTCTGACGCTAAAGAAAATTCTAAAACTCAGGAGACTATCGAACGTCTAATGCGATAGAATCAAGAGTTAAAGCAACAGTTGGCTCTGGTGCTGGAACGTTTAAGTAAACTTACAGCTGCCCCACCCGCGTCTTCTCCACCCCTATCTATCTCCCCCTCTGTCATAGAGCCTGATATGGCAGCAAAATCAGGGACCGATATTATAGATTCCTCTCCACAGCCAGCAAAAAAAAAAAAGGACAGAGCAACCCGAGTCATCGGAGGACGATTTTAAAAGCACCAGTCTAAAAATTCGGAAAGAACTCAAACAAAAGGTTGATTTAAGCTTTACGCAAATTGCTGAACGCTTCAATAAGATAGAGAGTATTCTAGACGTATTAGTTGCTCGGCTCGAATCTCTCCCACAATCTCAACCCTCTCCAGCGCCTTCGCAGCCATAACCTCCTCCTGCACCCTTGCCTCATCTTCACCCTCTTCACTCTGCATATGGCAATGGAATTGCCGTGGATTAAGAAACAAGAGAGATAACCTCTCACTTTATATACAGCGGTTCACGGTCCCCTGATGTCATCTCCGTACAGGAGCCTTTAAAAGCTTGCAAAGTCCTCGGCTATCAGGCTGTACATTCGCATCCTATCTCCCCACGGGCTACCACATATATACAGAGGAATATCTCGTTTATAGCGCATGATCTTTCCGATTTTTACAGTGACTGCCTTCTTCTTGAGCTTCTCCCACGTCGTACAGGACAAGGCACATATTTTATTTTGAATATTTATTCTCATCCTAGAGATGGCCTCACTGCTGTTTTTGAAGCAATCGATAGGGCCATTCAAATAGCAAACTCTGCTCCCATAGTTGTAACGGGTGACTTTAATGCCCCGCACGTAGATTGGGGTTACAGGAGAAACACTCGGAAGGGCACCAGCCTTCTTCAATACATTCAGCAAAACAGGTGCACTCTAGTCACTGACTGCATGCTACCAACACGAATTGGCAACAGTGTGAGCAGAGATACCACCCCTGACCTTACTTTCACTAAAAATGTGCGACAAGCTAACTGGACACACAGTGGGGTCAAACTCGGCAGTGATCATTACATCCTAACAATTACACTGCCCCATGCCAATTTTCGTCCACAGTTTCATTTAAAACATATTTTCGACTGGGATAAATTTCACGAAATCCGAGACCAAAACCCGAAAAAAGAAATTCAAGACTACAAAGACTGGGCGTCTAAGCTTAAACAGGATGTAGCTCTGAGCGAAAAAGTAGCCCCGGCAGCACATATCCGTGATCCAGTAGACAGCAGGCTACTTCACCTATGGGAGGCCTATCAGAGCTTGGAGAAACGATGGCTCAAGCAAAAATATAATCGTAAACTAAAACGCAAAATGTCACAAACACTCCAGCTTGTAACTGAACACGCGGCCGAACTTTCATCGCAGCAACGGAACCAGATATGTAACCGGCTCGACGGTACTCTACATATGAAGAACTCTTGGTCCCTGCTTCGCCATATGTTAGATCCATGCTCCTCGCGATGTGAAAGTAATAATCGAATTACTAAACTCTTGTTTGAAGTAGAAAAACAAGGGCAAGACGTTGAAACTGCTCTTAAAACTACGTATTTCCCTGGCCCAAGGCGAGAATCGTTACCTACCTACAATGGAGCTCCCAATGCAGACTTGGATGCACCAATTGCAGAGGCGGAAGTTTGGGCTGCCCTAAGCAAACTTCGCACCACATCTGCTCCAGGACAAGATGGAATTGCTAACAAAACACTCCGAAATTTAGACTCCAAGTCAGTGGCAGCTCTTACCGATTACATGAATCAACAATGGGAGCAGGGCACGCTGCCCCAGCAATGGAAGTCAGCTAAGGTTACTTTCATACCCAAACATAATAAGCCGTTAGACCTTAATAATTTGAGAGCGATCTCTCTTACCTCATGTACAGGAAAACTGATGGAGCATGTAATTCTCAATCGTCTTAATCGCTACATGGAACAAGAAAAACTGTTTCCCTCCACCATGTACGGCTTCCGAGCGGGACTCTCCACTCAGGATGTCATGCTGCAGCTGAAGGAGGACGTGCTAAATCCTACTTTTCCACACATCACCAGAGCCATCTTTGCATTGGACCTGACTAAGGCTTTTGATAATGTTTCTCACTCCTCGATTTTACAATCTCTTAGTGAACTAAACGTAGGCTCTCGCACGCACAGGTATGTCTCTGCCTTTCTCAGCAATAGGTCCGTCTGCCTACAGTTGGGCACTTTCAAAACCGATCCCTTCATGCTAGGTAGCAAGGGAACGCCCCAGGGATCTGTTTTGTCCCCGTTCCTTTTTAACGTTACTCTCATACCGATAGCGCGCGAACTTGCCAAACTTTCTTCCATCAATCACTCCTTGTACGTGGATGACATCACCATCTGGGTCAATACTGGCAACCATGGCGAAATCGAAGCGAAGCTTCAGTTGGCCGCTGACATTGTTGTTAAACACGCCAGCAATATTGGGCTCACCTGCTCGGCGGCTAAATCGGAACTCCTAGTAATTGACTTTGAAAAGCAAGATACATGTCACATTCAAGTCATGCTTGATGACACCCCTATTCGCAGGGTCAATAAAATCAATATTTTAGACCTTAATATTTCCGACAATGGCTCGAACGCTGACACCATAAAGTTAATCCGCACCTTAGTTCAAAATACAGCTTCCCTCATTAAGCGCATATCCAATCGTCATCGCGGCATGAGGGAAGCAGACACACGCCGCCTCATGCAGGCATTTTGCCTATGCAGAATTACCTATTCTATCCCCTACCTCTATCTCTCACTTACGGAGATCGAGCAACTTAACAGATTCATTCGTAATGCCTATAAAACTGCGCTCCATCTCCCTAAATCAACAGCCACGGATAAACTACTTCAACTTGGGGTGCACAACACTCTGGGAGAGCTTGTAGAGGCGCATCTTTTCAGCCAATATCAAAGACTATCACTCACAGAAACAGGACAGGTACTCCTGCGCCGACTTGGAATCAACGTTCCTGGTCACACCACGGCCACGCACGCAGTTCCCGTCACTGTTAGCAGCAACCTATTAATCCCGCCACTCCCCAAAAATACTCACCCAGAACATAATCGGGCGCAACGGGAAGCTCGAGCCAAGTCCCTTCAGAAGCGCTTCCCTCCTAATTCTCCCGCAGTCTATGTAGACGCGGCCGAATATGTAAATCATCGAGCTTTCGCGTTTGCCGTCGTAGATGGATTTCAAAAACTGGTCGCTAGTCCGTCCCTTCCAAATTCGACAGAATCCCTGGAAGCAGAGGAGGCGGCAATTGCTTTAGCCATTGTTCACTCCTCCGCTGAGTATGTTTTTTCTGATTCAAAAACTGCGATTCGTAATTTCGCCACTTTCCGAATTCATTCTCCGGCTGCTAAAATTCTTGAATCATCTCTTCCGCCTGATCGCCTCATCACCCTCCGCTGGGTCCCTGCGCACTGTGGACACCCTGGCAATACAGCCGCTCACACCCAAGCCCGAGCACTCGCCAACCGGGCTCACAGCGACCTGCCTTCGCTTCGAAGTGCCAGGGATCGACTCTTCAGCTATCACGATATCACGCTATTTTACCGAAATTCCCGCCTAACGTATCCCCGCCACATAAATCTCTCTCCAGAAGTGACCAAGCTTTGTGGCGCCGACTTCAAACGGCCACAGTAGCGACTCCTTTTCTTTTCTCCCTTTTTACACATGGCGAAACCTCGCGTCATTGCAACTTATGTACTAGCACCAGAGCCGACTTCCAGCACATATTTCTGAATGGTCCAAACAAACCCAAGCCTCCGTGGCAAGGGTCAGAACACCAGGAGCGATGGGAGGCTGCTCTGCGCAGCTCGCAACCGGGTTTACAGCTCCGGATGGTGAGCTGGGCCAGAAGGGTCGCCGAAGCACAGCAGTGTCCGGCCACCTAGAGCGGCCCGAGGGCTCGTCGTCATCCTGATTCCACTTCCCCAACCACCCCCCCCCTCAAATGATTCCTTCGTGAATCAATAAAGTTGATTACCTACCTACCTCTCAAGTCGATGAGTTCGGAGTATCCGACCGTTGTCGTCCAATCGCCTCTCGAAGTCGATGGGGTCGTAGCATCTGACTGCTGTCGTCGAGTCTTTACTACCTGGGTTGACGCCATCTCTCTGCTGAATCCAGTGGTTGCGACCTGGCTTGACGCTATCCCACCGCTGCCACCACTTGTTGCGGCTCCGGGTCCTGCGGGTCTCAGTTTGGTAGCGGGCCCCCGTCGTAGGAACCGTCGTCCAACAAGTCAGACGAGACGCTCGTAAAAACGACAACAATTTATTTACGTGGTTAGTAACTGAGAATTCGAAAGGAGAACGAGAAGTCAAAAACTGTACAGGAGAACTGTTGAACTGTAGAAGTTTAAATATACAAAAGTCTTCCGCTTATATAGCGCCTCGTTGCCAACCCTGGGCGCATTGTCCGCGGCTTCCGCCAATAGGGCGCTCCATGGTCTAGGTGCTCCACCCACGAAGGAGGGGAAAGACACCACACAATGCATGTAGAGAGGGCACAGCCTACACGATTCCCAAATACAAACGCACTGCACCGACGTTTCGCACACGTCACCAAGATTTCGCGCACGTCCGATTATCTTAGATGATCTTGGTTTCCAAGACTCTTCTGGCAGTTGGGTGAGTTTCAAAAAACCGACTGCCGGTACACGTGTCAAACTTGTCTGACTGCGTTCGGGTAAGACAATGAAGTGGTGCGCCAGCATAGCGTCAAAATATGCCACCCCATTTCGCCGATCCTACGGAGAAAGGGGGAAGGAGGAGTGGTCGACTAATCCCTCGTCATTGAGGCGGGCTCCCGCAAGGGCTGCAGCAGATAGTGCCTTCTCCTTCCCTTCAACACCACATTCCATCCCTCGTTGTTCGCTCGAAGCAGGGGCTTAGCTGCGAATATCTGCGGCTCCACTTCTCCTCGCAAGGTGCAGCCACAACCAGTTTGGTTTTAGCTTCCAGCCCGAACTGCAAATACCATGCTGGTTCCGATATTTCCAGATCCTCGGTGACCTCGAAAATGGCCCAGCTGCCTTCTTGTCTGCCTCGAAAGCTTTGCATAGAGTCGAGCTCACAATGGCCTTTCTTGGCTCGTGCGTTTTCTTTGCGCGAACCGGTTTTGGACCTCTCGCTTACGTCTTGCGGACAGGAAACCAACCCGTCTTGACGGCACATCCTCGCTTGGAATGCATCGAAATATTTTCGTTCAGTTCACAAAGGCTGAAAGACTTCAGTGGGGATTATGGTCATAACACCCCGTAAACACTGTAGGATCATTGAGTTGACTTGGTGTTGCGTCATTTGTCGTCCTAACATGGTAGACTTGATACTCACGAATGGCACACGTGCTCTAAGCGCGACTCAGTGTTATTGATCTGAAATTAAAAGGAACACACAATTTCCGAACAAGGAAATGGAATGGGCTGGAAAGCTAGTGTAGTTGCATGATGAAAAGCTGCCCTCACTACATCCTTTTTAGAAGCGAAACTCCTTATGGCGTGCCTTGTGCGTACCTCGTAGTGCGTAGCCACCGGTGGAACATACCCGAAAGAGTGGTCCTCAGAATGTCCGCTGGATGGCGGAACTTATATACGATGAATGCTTGGCAAGATGTGAGATGGCTGTACTTGGAGTGTTCACTAGATAAACGGACGTATGGACATACAGATGGACGGATGGACTGACGTACAAACAGACAGACAGAGAGGCGGACGGACGCATGGACGGACGGACTGAAGAACGCTTCGCCCCCATCAATCATCATTCACTCCGTGGATATGCTGTGATTTAAAAAAAAGTGTACGCCGCACTGGCAAATCACAAGACCGGTGTCGAAGTAATTACTAGCAGTAGGAGGAGGCGGACAAGCAGGGCTATTATGAGGGAAACAGAGGGTTTTTTTTTCATGGTTACAAAACGTCTCTTCAAACATGTCCATTATTTATTGTAGGGGTTCAACGCCCGGAAACCATAATATGATTATGAGAGACGCCGTAGTAGAGGGCTCCGGAAATTTCGGACACCTGGCGTTATTTATCACGCACCTAAATCTAAGTGCATTTACCTCAGGCATTTTTGCCTCCATCGAAAATGCGGCCGCCACGGCCAGGATTAGATCTGCAGCCGAGTGCCTTAGCCACTAGACTGCCGTGGTGGCGTAAAACATGTTTAATAGCCTCGAGAAGTTAGAGTGTCGCCACCGGGTGGGAGACCGTGGTGACGTCATGGCAAGGACTCCTCGATGCGTGCCGTTGCAGGCTTATATAACATGCGCTCGCTTAGCAAGCTGTTCTATTTGCGTTTCCTTTTAAATGCGAATGCATTTCTTAGTCGGGCTATGTCAGGAGTCTGTCGGAATCCGTCCACCGCCCTCTCCCATATAGCAACAGCTGCAGGCGCGCGCGTCCCTAGCAACCGGAGCCCCCACCTCCCTGACTTGAACGTCACTTGCCACCGCCTCAAAGCAGTGCGTTTGAAACGCGCTTGCGCTGCCTTGGCACAGCCTGAAAACAGTGCGTTCTCAACTAGCTATTCTTCTAACGTTGGGTTCTCACGTGCGAAACGCCGTTATGGACGCAACACACTGCATTCGAATTTCTTCGCAATTTCCTTCGGAAAGGTGGGGACACTTTTTTTTCTCTTAAGCTACATGTGAACGATGAAAACGGCGTCGATAGTGTTCCTGGTAGAAAAACGTTTACTTTTTCTTCTACCAACGATGCCCGTGCTCCGGCGTATCCAAAACTGAGACCAGGTTCGTGTCATGCTGCTAACGTTCAGTTTAATTACCAACCTCGTCAGCCAACGGGGGTCAAAAGCAAGAAAACTTTCAAGCTTGGATGCAGAAGCATTATTTCAACATTATCAAGTCCTCGTAGACACCCGCAAGGAGTAATATGCCCACTATTAGGTTAAGCTGTTCACGGGTGATTTCAAGGGACCTAAGGGTTCCGCCTGCGCTGGGATTATTGGTAACCGACTCATGCGCGTATATACGAACAGCAGTACTCCCCGGTGTGCCGAGCACCACGCCCGCGTGCATTACCGAGTCTAGCAGAATGTCAGAATGCGCTACACCCTTAAATACCGCCGCAGCTGTTGCGTCTGTTTTTCTCGCGCATTGCTCAGTCACCATGAACTGTAAACATGAATAAGCTTATAAGGGCGTTTTAAGCACGTTATGTGCGCTTTTTCCACACAGCCAGAAATACAAACTTTTTCTTAAGGGGGCAAAATGAGCCGAAACACTGTTACGAGATTCTACTTCTGAGTTACGCCGGTGCTTGTAACTTCTTGTCAAACTTGCCTTAGGCAGGTATGGCTTAGCACCAATGGGATATTGGGGCTCGAACCAGGGTCCACTGGGTGCCTGTCCAGTATTCTACCACTGAGCTACAATCGGTGCTTGTGACTTGTCAAACTTACCTTAGGAAGGCTTGATGTCGGGAAAACAATCGCGTTAATAAGACTTATAAAGTGTTTCACAACAGCGAAAGAACGTCCAGTCGTCGCACAATGCGAATAGCGTAACGATTGGGCCGTCCAATGCTCCAAACCATCACAAAAGCTTGTTATTACCCTATAAACTGTGGCGCATACCCACTTCAGCCCAATTCCTCATCGTCGTCAGCCACTGCATAAACAATTGGCACAAATTTGCAAGTCTTGTCTTGTCTCCTAGGAGATCTTGGCTCATACCCACATGGGGGATTGGCCACACTGTACCTCATAATAGATCATTTTTTACAACGCTTGCTAAAAAAAATAAAGAGAAACTAGATAGGAACAATAATAATGTTCCTTTGAAAAAAACGTGAAAAATTTCAGAAGAATGTGATAAACCAGAATATATAAAACAAATTAACAAGAATGAGGAAGGGGGAGAAAGAATTGGATATATCTGGCAGTACTACTAGCAGCGTATCCTTCCGGTTGCCTGAATGAATTTATGTAGCGCTGACAGAATAGCACTGCGGCCCAACTGACTGGCTCCAAACGATAATAGGGTGGATGTATTGACTGGCAATCCGAGCATACCAATCGGTCTTTCAAGAATTATTCGGCGCAGTGAGGTGAAGCGGCGGCATGTGAGAAGAAAGTGATCTATTGTTTCCGGTTCATTGCAAACTACACATAGGTTAGTTAATGAAAATCCTGATTTGTTGAGATAAAAACTTAACAGAGGAACTCTACAGCGAAAGCTTGTGAGGGTCACCTCACATTGACGGGAAAGGCATTTTGTGGTGTTCCATGTGAATTGCAAGTGCCGAAATTCTTCAGATTGTAGAAGCGACGTTTCGTTGATTTTTAAGATTAACAGGCGTTTGAATCGTTCGGCAGTAATAAAAGGAAACTGTGGAGCTACTTGCACCACCGGGAAATTTAAAGATGCCAAAGCGAGCGAATCAGCAATTTTATTTAGTTCAATTCCAGCATGCCCGGGGACCCAAATAAACCGAACTTCTGATAAGCTATGCGGTACGAGAGACCAAAATATCCTGAGAAGAGGAGACTTCTTTGCGGATGTGAGATGTGTACATACAGACAAAGCATCCGAAATAATAATAGCTTTTGATTGCTGATAATGTAGTTTTCGAAGTGCCAATGTAATAGCCAGGAATTCTGCGAGATAAATTGGTGTGAAGTCAGGCAATCGGAGCGCAAAAGGCCAATTAAGCTGATGAGGAAAAATACCTACTCCAGCCTTCTGAAGATTTTGCGTTGCGTCCGTCGAAATTACTACGTATTTAGGAAAATGATTGAGATGGTCTTGAAGGAGGCCCTCCAGAACATGCTTTGGAAGTAACTTGGCATTTTTAGGAAAAATATCATCGAAAATTAAGTCAACTGGCACCGAGCATTGGGTTTGGGGGGTTAAATGCCGGAGGGAAACGTGAAGATTTGATAACAGAGACTCGACGAAAATGACTTGGGGTCTTTGATAACGAAACCACGGGCGCTGAAAGAAAGAAACTGGATGTCTGATGAAAACTGTCTGTGACCAGAAGAGGGGCGCATCGTAAAGTTTTAAAAATGTTTGCACAGTAAGCTGTCGAAATCTATAGCATCAAGTGGAATGATTCTAGCTTCCAAATAAAGCACGCTATTCGCGACACACCTAGGTAGCCCGAGACACAGCCGCAGAGCTGGCCTTTCTAGCAATAAAAGAGGTCCTAATTTGTACTCAGCACTTCCAGAAAACAGAACGCAGCCAAACTCCAGAATTGGGCGTACGTAAAGTTTGTATATCATAAGTAACGTATCCCTGCGCATCCCTGACTTCTTATTGCAAAACCGGCGGAGCAATCCAACGGCGCTTTCTGCTTTACGGGTGTTTGATTCTATTTGTTGCTGCCAATTTAAATTGTCCACATAAACAATACCAAGATATTTTAGCGCTGTTACTTGTGGAATTGGATCATTTCGATAATGCAGTGAAAGAAATACGGGAACGGATAGAGGGAATACAAGCAGAGCACATTTCCTAACATTAAGTGAAAAAGACAGCCCGCCAAGCCATACCTCAAGCTCACTCAAATATGATTGTAAGATTTGATACAAACTATTGATATCTCGAGATGACGCAAGTGTTAAGCGGATACCACGCTTCTGAGAAGAATGAAGAAAAATAGCATAGCGAATGCGCCGGCCTACTACCCAAAAGTTTAATATTAATGCCCTAGTGGGTTCCAAGCAAGTGTGTTAGCAGTAGTTACCGAATGAGTGTTTTGAAGAAGGCTCTGAGAGGCCGCTGTTCTATCTTTTGCTGTGACTCTGTGCTGCGCCTACCACGCCGGCCTGGAGTTTTTTTTTTAACCATTATAATAAATAATCCGAAAGTAAGGGAGTTGAACCAGCCTAACATGAAAGTGACTGAAAAAAATAATTAAAAAAATTGGCGTGCACAGTAAATACGAATAAGCCCATCAGGATGTTTTAAGCAGGCTATGTGTGAGCGCTTTTTCTACACAGCCTGAAAGACGAACTCCCTTCAAAGGGGGTAAAATGGGCCGAAACCGCTGTTTTATCATGATCATCAAAAAACGGAAAGTATTGGGAGTTGTGCCAGTTTAAAATGGGAAAGAGAGAGAGGGAGTAAACGTTTCTTTTGAAACAGTGCCCCGAGCAATGCCCGTTGTCACCCTGAGGTGGGAGGGCGTCTTAGTCCAGGAACCCTCTGGCTTCTACTGCCCTCTTGGCCCTGGCGACGAGTTGTTGTTGGTCTTCTAGGTCCTCGAGAGCGAGCTTCGCCTCCCACGTTTCCGTTAGGTCTTCGTCCTTCCGTCATGCTTCATTATCAGTCGTGTGTTGTTGCAGATTACGTCTGGCAATACACTGGCATGCAAGAGTGCTAGGGTGTCCGGTACGTTGCACAGCGGGCACATAGAGCTATATCTCATTGGGTTGAGACGGTGCATTAGGGCCCCATGTATGCATGTGCTGCTTTGCAGGCGTCTCAGTATTACGCTTTCCTCTTTTGTCAATTTTGGGTGTGGTGGAGGGTATACTCGTCGCTCCAGCCTGTAATGCTGGAGTAACTACGAGTAGGTGTGAGTGAAAAAAAAATCGCGTGGGGCAGAAGGGTGTATTCAAATAGGCTTATTTGGATAATAACAAAGAAGCGAGAAGAATCATTCTAAGCATCAGCGTCGAAGTCGCAAAAGTTATTTCAGTAGGCAAGTTTGGAATAGCCCGCGCTGCGCCGACGCTCTTCGAAAAGTTCATAAACCGCGCCTTACCATCCGGCGTACGAATAACGAAACGCACGCACAGCGGAGAAAGTTGTCCAGACTATGCCATCTTCCGTATTTCGGAGTGCATCACAGAACAGCCAGCGGCGGCTGGGACGAAGTCGCGTCGGTGTTGTCCAATTTTCTAGTGGAGGACACATGGTAAGTAAATACGAATGAACTTTGTGCGTTATATTGTCGTGTGTGTGTACGCTACTGCAACCTAATCAATTGTTAGAAGGTTCGCGCTGTGTTCAGCTTGTTTAACTTGTTCTCTCCGGAGCGAAAGCGGCGAAACTCACTGGAAATTCAGAAGCCGCCGGTAAAACACGCCGCGTGGCCGGAACGAAGAAATCGGTCTGATTTTCCCGTCACGCGAAAGCGGATCCTCTTTCCGATTCATGGCTGACTAGCTCAAAATCATGCGCCTTGGAATAGCCGGCCGAAGATGCAACACGGCGGCAAAAGCGTCTGCATCGGCTCTTAATTGCAAACTACTCGTGCAGCTCGACGAAGCTTGACGGCCTCAACGAGGACGCGTTCATCGAAAGTCTGGTTTGGATTGCGATCGCAGAGAACACTGGAAGTAGACTAAAGTGGTAGGTGTTTTTGCTGCAGCAGCGAGTCTGCATCCCCAACGTGTCTCATTTTCGGGCACGGCCGGCTGAATCTGGCGCCGCCGCTGCCGGTGCGTTCGCTCGTGCCGTTTCTGCTGGCGCATCTCCCCAAACAACGTTTGAAAAGGTGCGAGCTGTGTCTTTACAGTACTCTGAGGTTAAAATTTAAATTCGGTACGGAACTTAGTGCTCAGAAAGCAGGCGAATTCGAATTAATTCGCGAAAGCAGCGGCGACCACAGCATTCCTCAGACGCATAACAAATGTGAAGATTTCCGACGTGCCTGGACGTGGTTTTTCTGTCGCTCTGGCATTTTCTTTTTCGCTTAACTTCTCAAGAGGGGCGTAGCCAGGGGGTGGCACACCGCCCTCTTCCCCCCAAAGTTTTTTCGTCGTGGCATAGGAAGCAGAAAATGACCATTTTAGGGGGGGGGGGGGGTGCCCTCTCCCTCCTCTACGCGAAAAAAAGTTTCTGGCTACGCACCTGCTTCTTAAGTGTGGATGCGGCATGTATGTTGGAAGCGTGTACTCTAAATAGCTTCGCTCGAGGTGAAAGAAAATGGGGAACGCGTAGTACTATACCTGCGACTGTGTCGCCTTGCATGCAAAGTGAGCGCTGTGTGTGATGCAAATGTGCAGTTCTGTTGCCAAGGCCACCGTGTGGTAATTGTAATGCCACTTCAGATCACCAAGAACCTCACAATGCTTTGCTGTGCTTTTCTTTGGTACTGTTAACGCTTGGTGTTTCAGGAGACAAGGTGTAGCATTCGGTTGTAAAGTTCTTCCATGCAGAGCGAACTTGAGTTGTTGCAGCATGCGATCACTTGGAATACGTACGTTTAATAATTTTCATCTGATCGAAATTATCCATAAATGATATGTTTTTTGCAATGTCAAGTTTAGTTTTTTTTTTTTCTAAAAGCTATGCAGTAAAAGAGGCTGATTCTTAGCTAGATTTTAAACGTCTCTTGTAGGAGCGTAGCCGCTAAAAGGTTGAGACGTTGCTTCGTATGTTTTTTTTTTCTTTACGTGTGTGCGCATCTATGTAAAGTGATAAGATGAGCAAGAATTGGTGAATATTAATTGAATGCGATGGCTTTACGGTGCATGTTGCCTACTATAAACCGTCATGTGCTGCCGGGTTCCAATCCACTTCTTGTGCAGGCAGTGTACAGGCGTGGGCAAAAGTGTGCAGACTACGTAATTGGGTGGCAAAATGCATTGATGCGCTGTCTACCGACTTGGCACCTGCTGGTGTGTGTATACCCATTCCGTCTTCAGGTGGCCTCTCATGTCGCCTAATGTCATTGACGTCGACTTCCCCGTGAGCAAAGAGAATCCAAGCTGAAAAATATACTTATTGCTTTTGACCGAGGTAAGTCTCGTTAAGTTAATATACGAGTGGTTAATATTCGCCTTAATTATAATTATGATGGAATAATATGTTTTATATCAAACCAAGCTGACCCCAGGTCTGATAATTATGCTAATTGTATCTATTTAGGTCCAATAAAAATTTTTGCTGCTTAATGACACATCTGTGTTTCAATCAACACATGTGTGACCTGAATAAACTTATTTTAGTATCCAATCATTAAAGAGTAGTTAGCCTGTTCGTGGGTTTGTATTTTCTGGCTCATCGGGAACTCTACTTGGATTATTCGACTGCGGTCAGGTTTTCCTTATTGAGGCTAATTATGCTTGGCTAAATGAAGTGATACCATGATCAATTATGCCTAGTTAGGTTGGATATACTTTACTCACCTCGGCTCATTTAAACGTTACAGGGTCTAATGCCAAAACAGCAAATGACTATGCCTAATTAAAATTAGCTTAATTTAATCTGCTTATGCTTGGCTTATATAGGTTATACCATAGTACACTATGCTTGAGCAGTTTTGACTACAGTTTGGCTTAACAAGGCAAGGTTAACTTGGCTTAATGTCACAAGGACAACCTGGACTCAGAAAACTTAATTTTTTATTCTTGGCTTCATTTGGTTATATGGTGCTAACTATGCCTAGTTAGGCTAACTGGTGAAAAAAAAAGATACTACGCGCTCGGGATTTCAATTCTTCCTGCCTAAGCTGCTACAGAAAGAGCGGCATAGATTTGATGGAGCAAAGAAAGCAACCCTGAATTGTCGTTTTGGCTATGAGCATCGTAACTCCGTCAAACAAAGTGCTGTGCGAGGCCACCTGATTACAACTGGACGGGCATGCACACTGCAGCAGGCAGTGTGCGGAGATGGCGCGTCAATGCGCTCTGCCACGCGACCATGTGATCTGCACACTATTGCTTATGCCTGTACATTTGAGACACGTGGCAAGCTGTAACAAGCTGGTGCTGCATTCAAAAACATCTTTATAAACTTGTGAGCTCATCATAGCAGCCTAGGCAGTGCAATAAGCACTTGCAGCCGAATACTGCATGTTTTGTGTTACTGTCATAATACGTAATTTTTGTCATGTTTTTCACAGTCACATTCATTTATTACTAATTGATTTATTGCATCAGTGGATTGCACTTGATACATCAAACTCGAATCAGGCAATGTTTTTCCATGTGGGAAGAACTTCGATGTGTCATCATTGGGGAAGTCTGTCCTCAAAAGTCACATGAGTACGAAACACATTGGGAACACAAAAGTGACTATAGTCCATGGTAACTTGAGTGCGTTCATGGTGCCAACTGTACGAAATGAAGTAAACATTTTTATGCTGTAAGAAGTGGTGTCATTTTCTGTGGTTTCAAGTGTTATTTTAGATCGCCTAACAATAACTACTTGTTAGGTCCTTGAAAGTCCTTCAAAACCATTGAGATTTGTTTCAATCAGGTGCTATGAACCCTGAAAAGAAGATGCAGACTCAAGCCAGATATCAGTTAGCCTATGGCTGTTCCCTTTCGTGGTTACATATACATTAGTTGGTATGTGCCTACTGATGTTTCCTTTCATTTTTATCAAGCTGTGGCTATCGTGTGTCATTTTGACTGCTTTTTCATGCGTGCAGCAGTGATAAAAAAAAAACTGGAAACTTAGCAAGATTTATGTATAAGTTAGTCCATCGTACTTTGTGATGATAAAGTACCAAAGAAAATGTTGAGCACAGCTCATGCATATAGAGGTGTAGACTAGCAATCAAAAACACCCGGTGAAAGTCTTGCTAAGCTATACTGCGCGATGTGTCCTCTGTCACTATATTATTGTGGATGTGCGCTAGTGTCAAGATAGTATTGCATGATTAAAAAGCATTCAGCTCCGAAGTGAACATTGTGAGGACTTTGATTGGTACCGTTGTAGCTCTGCTTTTTCAAATAAATATTGTAGGCACAGTATATAGCTTAAAGACAACTTGAATACACTGTACCAGGTGGGGAAGTAGCAGGAGAGTCAGTAAATTACTGTGCAGTGGTGCCTGCTGTGTTGTTACCTCTGGCTTGATGTTCTTAACTCTGTGGCACTTCGATTATATTATGATTAGCTATTACATATTTTTTCTGTGTTGTTTCAATACCTGGGAATCTGCATGAGATTCAAATCAATGATTTAACTGCTATTCAATATACTTTTTTGAAGGACTTCGTTACTTAGTTGTAAGTGTTCAACTTAGAGGTACACCAAAGTTTAGGCCCATTTCAAGTAGGGCTCAGTAGTATAAAACATGAAAAATTTTAAATGCGAAAAGGCATTGGTACACTAAAAGTATTTTGCTCTTAATTTGTGTATCAAGCAGGGTTCATACAGGTCTTTGAATACCTGGAAAACCCTTGAGTTTTAAAATGCATTTTTTCGGCCATTGAAAGTTCTGGAATTTTTTCCATCCTTGAAAATCCTTGAATTTCCTGAGCACTCCCAATCAACATTGCGACCTCCTTTATGTGGTAGATAAGCATGCCTGACAAGTCTCCCGGATTTCCACCAGTTCTTACATTTGTTGCTGTGTTAGCCACAGTTGCAGACGCGGCTAACGCAACGGTAGAGACGACAAAGATGTAAAAAATGCTAAAAGCGTTTTGGCATTCCTTTCCAAAGAATAAATAATGTTGTTCCTGTTGATGTGGGTACAGTAGTGGTGCAGGCTCTTCTCACAATATATGTTGATGTGGGTACTTTGGCTATACATAAATGTTAAGCTTTCAGTTGGCCTTAAAAGGACTATCTACCGTCCTTTATTGCTCTCCTGTTTCGTGTCGCAATAAAAAGTGTACCATGTGAAGTGTATAAACTTGCAGCGGTTTCTCTGGAAAGTACATAGAAATTTTTAAAACAAAATTTTTCTGTCCGGGTTTTGTCTTTTTTCATAGACGGGATGAATGTCCACAACATTGGTCAGTGCCAGTGAAAGTCGAAAACTGAAACTGCACGCTGTTTTTTTAGGCTTCATGAAGTTTGGTTATTAATAAAACAAATACCTCAGTGGTCGTTTTAGGCACGCACACACTATATTGTTGTTCTCAGGGGCGGCGGCAGATGCCGTGGTCGTGTTTATCTGCCGTTTGCAGGCAAGCATGCAGGCAAGCAAACACACTGCCGCCAGCGATACTGGGCGCCTATTTGAATGCGTCAAAGAAAAAAAAGCAAAAATTGGTCTCTGGTGTAACCTAAAGCTGCCTCAAGTGCATAAACTTCAAATTCAAGTTGAACGTGTTTGTTTTCAAGCAAAAAAAGTCTATCTGCGGGGATTTTTGGTACTACCAATAGATTGTCAAGATTGACCACATCCGTTGTTGGGTGACGCTAGTGGTCACTTTTTATCGACTTTCAACATCAAGTTAAAATTATAATTCCTTTTTTCTGGCACAAAAGCATGCTCATTGCCGCCGATGGGATGAACAATCTATTCATTTTGGAAAAACTTTTCCGAGCGGTGGACATCCCCTTTAAGCGAAGCTTCGACCCGCGCTTTCTCGGCAACCGGCTGCGTCGTCCCGTCCATTCGTGTGTGTCCCAGGAAGACATACGCGAGTTCTTTTGACAGAAATAAATTTCGCTAGTTGTTTTGATGTTGAAAATTTTGAGAGATAGAAGTAGTATGTTCTCTCCCTTTTGAGGCTCTGACTTACTGTAGTTAGGAAACCCTTCCCTCAGGGGCTCAGCCACTCCAACTCGGTATGACATCGTGCAACGCCAACGTTTACTGACCACCCCGTTTTTTGCCATGTTTTCTTTTGGTGCAAAAAAAAGAAAGGCGGAAAATAAATCAGCAAGACACCCCCTCCTTTTCCCCACCTCTTCCCAATGCGGGAGTCTCCGAGATTCAGAATCCTTAAACTTGGCAGTTATGGATCGGCATCAACCTGACCAATTCTCGGTTTCCGAAACAGTAATTTGGCGTGAGTTGATATGCTAGTGTTTTTCAAAACAGCACGTTGAATAAAGCTTTATTGCGTCGAACTATGAACAAACTGAGTGAGGGACTCTGAGTGCTTTTTGGTGCTTGCTCCTTTTCTATTGTGCAAGAGGTGAATTTAAAGTGAGTTAAAGTGCAGACTAAACATGGTTGTTATAATCGCAAATACATGTACTATATTAGGGCAATAAAAATGAGTCAGTTTAGAAAAGTTTAGAGTAAAAAATTTTCAACATTGCGTGCAGCTTTTAGCCCTTGAAAAACTTGCGACAGGTCCTGGAAAGTCCTTGAATATCCTTAAATTTTTTATTTGGAAACCTGTACGAACCATGTCAAGTGTAGTTTTTTGCCACTATGCAGTGGATAGCAATTAATGTAGTCAAACTATTTGATATTTTGAAAAACCTAAATTCTCACATTTTCATCAATGGCATTACGAAATTGTTTGTACCAAAACATAGCTCTAATGAAATTCTTACAGGATATCTGTGTGGTGAAAAAAATATTGGAACCAGATGACTGTTAAAGTTTGCGAACAGTGGATGTAAAAACAGTTGTTGACATCAAATGGGCCTGATGCATGGAAACTGTATGTCCTCCTCCCAAAAGCTACTGAAGACTTCATGCAGCCTTGCAATTATGAATAGGGTTTTCTGTACCTGAGCCTCACATATATTCGTGCCACACACTGTATGAAATAAAGCTAATAAATAAATCTACTGAATTAGCTAAGCTATTTGCGTAATAAAGCATAGCTGAATCAAATTTGGCATGAGTAAACAAGAAAAATAGCAATTATTTATAAGCATAGTAAAAGGGACATTAGCGTTGTGCAAGCTTTTGTACGGCGTTTTATTGCCATGCAGTATAGCTTTGTTGATATAGCTGCACATGGTCTCATGTGTGCCACAATATTTTTTTATAAAAGAAACATTTCTGGTCAATAAGTTGTCTTCATTTTCACTGCAGAGTCGTTGCTGCAAGTGTGCAACAGTTCATCTGGCAATCAGGGTTGGACCTGTGTCACATGGCCTGCTGAACAATGCCCGCAAAGATGTGGTGACTTGATACGGCCACCACATGTGCGATAACCACAAGGACAGCTAGGAACCCGAAGTAGCGGCAAGTAGCATTTTTGTTTCGCCTTCTAAGTCTTGCCCCTGTCTGCAGATCAGGCGAATTGGTCTCTGAAGTTGAGAGCTTTCAATCAATTCTATGTTGAGCGTTTGGAGTTTCAGAGCAAATGACATAACTGAATAAAAGGAACTGCGCATATTTTCAATAATAATTGGTGCTGAAGCATAAGAAATTCACAAGAATTTGGTTCTGTTTTTGCCAGCAGAAAAGCTCTTCGTGAAGGTAAAAGAACTAATACAAAGTCACTGCTGCCCGAAGATGTCTGTAATTGTGGAAAGATGTAAGTTCAGCCATAAAGTGCAGCTTCACAACACAAGTGACGACGGCTACGTAGCAGATTTGCAAGACCTCACCCGAAAATGTAACTTTTCTGGTGGTTGATGTGCACGGCAAAATGGTAGCTTGAATTCAACTTACATTTGAAATTCACTGCTTTTGACAAAAGATCGACCACATTACAAACTGCTTAAATGAAAGTCGGTAACCTGGAAACGCACTTTAAAGCAGTGAATATGAAATGAAGCCTTGCTGAAGGTAATGTTCCCCCCCTCCCCCCGAAGGCACTGAAGCGAAAAGTTTAAACTGAGTAACGCCAAGAAACGGAACTGGTATAGCTGTTGCTAAGTGCAAGTGGCAGAAAATCGTTGTCACAAAAGGTACTCATGTTAGCTATGCTCATCAACAAAACACTTGCCGAATAAAGATAAATGAAGGCTAAATGCATACAGTAATAAAACCACCAGAGGAACATGAATACACTCCAAATAACTGGGTAGTCCCTCAGCAAAAAAAAAAAAAAAAAATTATGGGATGATCCTTATCGAGAAGCGTCATGACTTTTAAATTCAGGAGGACACATGGCCACGGCAGCAATTATACGATGAAGTATGCTTCAACATAGTGAATTGTTTGGCTAGTTGGTTCACACTTTGCCTAGAAGAGTGGAGGCTTTCAATTAAAGGAAGACTATTTAAAAGACGCTCAACTTGCAGCTGAGTATATTTTGAAAAGTGCCTCATTGTGAAAACAAATGCGGAGGCAGAGTCACACTAGATCGTCACTGAACCAGCAACAAATATCTGGGTAAAAGCAAAAGTGTTAATGATCTACGATACCATGAAGAAGGCATGTTTAGTCAGCTTTCAGACTTATGTGCATTGAAAGAAGTTTATCTCCTTTATTGTCAGATGCAGCGAAGGTGCATACACGCATGCATCTGGGTTAATTTTGTTCTTTTCCACCTGTAAGATTTCTCTCTCGCCTGCCCTTAGCCCTGCCCTTGATGTCTGCCTCGTTGAAAAGTGCATTTCAGTCATATGTACTGCAATGCACAGGAAGTTGCACCCCATCATTCCAAGCATTCACCATAGTTGCGTGCTCCCCCAGTCTGCCCTTAGGGCATTGGCCCGTTTGGCCGATCTAAGCTTTATCACAAGTGAGTGGTATCTTATATATCACTTCTGTAGAACAGAAGGCAAATGGCTTTTATGCTTCTCTTGTCATATTTCATTCTCTGTTGTTTCACCTGTAAAAGGGCACAAACGCAAAAGCTTTAAGGGTGCCATGAAAACGAGGTCTATGCCCTGCTTTGAAGCTATCCTTGTAAGGTTGTGTGAAATCGTGTGATTGTATAGAATTACAACAAACTTGTTGGATCTCTGTCATATTGGCATGCTGGGTGAAGCCCGAATCTGCTTGAGAAGGGAGAATGCTCTGGCAATGAGCAATGTTGAAGGAAAGCCCGAAGTTGGAAGGCACAAAATCTGGTGGTGAAAGCTAAAGTTGGTCGTAAGAGAGCATGACTTGGTCAGAGCCGAGTTGAGGCATGAAGAAGCAATTCCCCTTTTCACCAGTATACTATGGAAAGAGTCATATGGGAGGATAACGTTTTTTGAATGTGGCTTATATTCCCAGGAAATGAGGTCGTCACATGTAAGAAACAATGCTACATCTAAGAACTGGATCATATCGTTGTGGGGAAGGTCCATCATAAAGGATAATGAGGGTGAACACTGCTTGCAGGTGAAAGAGCAGAGGAGGAAGTCTGTCGAAATAAACACAAGAAGCCATTGGACTCCTGTGCTACGAAAGTGGTATATAAGATACCATTCAGCTTTACCACAACCGTGAGCTTTACCACAATTGCTCACCACGTGCACTCTATTGTCAGAACAATAGGGCACCCCTTCCTGCGCAATGCAGTACATGTGATTGCAATGCACTTTTCGAGGAGGCAGAGGTCAACCTCAGGGCTAAGGGCAGGTGTGAGTGAAAAATCTTACAGGCGGGAAAGATCAAGATTGCCACAGATGCATGCATTAGTGCACAATCAGTGCATCTGAAAATCACGCTGTTAAGTCCAAAAACTGACTAAGCGTGCCCCCTTCATGTTATCGTAGATTGTCAACAGGTTTTTTTTAGCAAGATATTTGTTGTTGGTTCAGTGAAAATCACATGCGACTGTGCCTGCGCATTTGTTTTCACGCTGACAGACTTTTCAAAGCGAACTTGGTTGGAAATTGAGTGTCTTCTAAGTAGTCTTCCTTTTCGTGCAAGTCTTCACTTTTCTAGACCAAATATACCTGGAAGTGTGGGCAGAACTAAGTTGAACTCGGGTTGTATCAGGGCCTGTGCAGGAGACAGAGTGGATGGTTAGAGTGACACAGTGTAAATGATGCCTAAAAAGGGCAACCTGCTGTTTTGTAAATTGCTGTCAAAGAAAGTGAATAGGAGTTACCTTTGCTGCTGTAATATTGCTGTCTTAAGGGGAGATGCGGGTTGAAAAACGCGAGTTTTTTTTTTTCAAAATTACCGATTTTTTATTTTCACCTGTTTTGCTAAGATTAGTACCCCTACTGTTATGAAAAAAATAATTCAGGCCGAGACTTAACTGGAAATGCTTTAAAATTGCATCTAAAGAGCACAAGGTGCCTGTTAAAAGGTCCAAAGTGTGCAGTCTTCAAGTACCTTGCCGCCGGTAATGCATTACCGCTCGTCATTGTTCATCGCATGAGTCGAAGAGTCGAGCCTCACTCTTCAAATAACAACAGTTTCTCTCGCTGATGCAGATCAAGAAATAATAAAAAGAAGCACTCTTCTGCGTGTTTTTCGAGCACCGTGACTGGCTTATCACATTGTACGAATCGGGGACCGCCATTGGCCGCTGCGTGCCTGTATGTGCTGTGAAACCTATTTGCGGGGTCCATGTCATGTCAAGCACTGCAGCTGAACAATGCATGCTTTTCTCATGTAATTGTCTCTGTAAGGAATGAAAAAAGGCACTGCTTGCGAGTGAAAGCCGTTTTGCGGCGTGCTCTGTAGGAATAAGCTACGAGCAGCTGGTTCGATTTGCGGCAGTTAATGTGTTGGCTTGCAAAAGCCAATGCATCAAAAGTCATTCACACCCGTCAGCCGGAAAGTTTGTAATGCGGCAATGGATGATGTCAGCGCCAATCTTGCGAGGTCGGAAGAGCTCGCAGTGAGAGAACTTAGAAAGGACGACATTGCCATTATGTACGACGGTATGTGGCACAAACATGGCCACAAAATGGCATGACACTGGACTTGGTTTGGATTTCGTAGTCCTGTCGAACTTCTTCCTAGCTCGCAGTTGGCACAAGGCTCTGCCAGATGGAGCAGAAGTTTGGCAAGCGTTTCATGGGCCTGTCTGTAAGCGAAGTGTCTGTAAGGAGTCGGCTAAAAAAATCTGAGAGGGACAAACTCATGGTGCTGGCGTATTTTAGTTGCAGTGGCCACTACAAGAAGGATTGTTCTTTTTGCTGTGCAAATTTCATCAGATGTTAATGATATCTTTCATAAATAAAAACTAAATTTTAACTTTAAATCTCATTTTTCTAAAAACACAAATTTTTCCATTTTTTCCAATGTGCCCCTTCTTTTTTGGGCACTTCTAGTGCTTGGATCTGCAGAAAATTTTGCCCAAATTTTTTTCGAAGTATGACAAATGCAATTATCTAGTTTAAATTTCAATATTTTATTGCATAACAAAAAAAATTGTATGTAAACCTTTACTAGGGTAGGTGGAATATGGACTTTTTGCATCTACTACTTTTCACGTGTATTACATATTTTGTATGTGCTTCCTAATTAGTAATTTGCATTCTACACTTTATTTGAAACATTATGAACTGTGAATAATAAAAAAATTACTGAAGTTCAGGGATGGAAAGAGGGGGGCAAAATGGTTATGGTTTTCACTTTGTCATGTTGCAGAGCTAAAGGTGTGAAACTTGCAAGAAAACTAATTATATATTTGAAATCGGCATAAAAAGTTCCATAAATGGCTCAAGTTTCATTGCTATAGGGTGAATATCAAAAAAAGTGTCTTCGAGTAGCATCCCCCTTTAAGAAGCTTCGTCAAGTGAAGAATTTCTTTGCTGCCCACATGACAATGGAGAAAGACTTTCCGGCTGGAAACCATGCTTTCCAGCCAAATTTCCCACTGGTAATCGATTTTCTTGCTGGAAATAACATTTTACCGCCAGAAATTTGATTTTCCAGCTGGAAAGAAAACCGCGTCTAGCTGTAAATCAAGTCTTCCAGCTGACTTTCCTGCTGAAAACAGAATTTCCAGCCAGGACATTTCCAGGCACCACAGGAAATCAGATTTTCAAATTAGAAATGGATTTTTTCCTTACTATAAACAGTGCAGTCTGGAATCCTCCCCATGAACACCAATAATCTAGCTATGCGACCAAAAATTCCCCCCCCCCCCAGAAATGCCAAAAGTGGCTGGATATGAACAGGTACATAATAAAAATAGCTTGCAATTGATATATCAGCTATACATGTCTTTCAACATTGAGTGCTAGCTCAATGCACATATAAGTGAAATAATTTTAACCTCTGTGAGTGCAAGATCTCAAATGCATAATAGGCACCCACTGAAGCTATAACTCAAGCTTAATTGGCAAAAAATTAAAAAGTAAAGTAGCTATTGCTTTGTGTGTACTGCAAATCTGTTCTACGGTATCTTATGTTGGACCATATTATTTACAACAAACCCATTTCTGTAAAATTTTGTAGGGTACGTGTCTGCAATGAACATAAAACTCATTTCACATACTTAATGTAGTAAGTACAGCATTACACAATAAACTGCAACATAGTGAGTCTGTACGTATGGAAACAGTGTTCATTACATTTCTTGCTGCACAATCAATGGCTTCATCAAGATGGTATTAAAAAAAGGCTGAAAGTTCGCAGGGCGACTAGTATAAGGCAGAGTAACATGTGCGCTAAGTGTGAAAATACCTGCATATAATGTACCCGGTAGAAGGCCACTATTTAACAAAATACAAGGCAGCTCACATGCAGCAAGCCATCAAACATGGTGCTCACACTACATTTCAAGTGGCATGGGTAAATGCACAATTTTTTTTGTACAATGCTTAAAAGATATTTTTTTTTAAATACAAATTCGTCACACTGTCAATTGAACATGTTTGCATGGTTCATTATTTGCTTGTTGGTGCCCAAACTGGATAAATTTTAATTTCCTCATGAAACATTAAACAGCCTTTGCTGTAATGAAGTTTCTCTTGAGAATGATTGTTCACTAAGTTATGAAAAAATCAGACGTTATTAACTAAATGGTTACAGGTAAATTACATGAACACGAAAAAACAAAAATTCAGAGCATTTGCAAAATACCAGAAACACCGAAAAACATACACTTGAAGCATTACTTGAGTACAAATGCACTGCATTTCCAACATAATTTAGCACTACAGGTCTTTTAAACAATTCTGGTGTCATAAGTGCATGTATTAGCAAGAGGCATGAAAACACACACACATGAACACACACACATGAAGAGACGGGAAAATATGGAACACCAACTTGCCCGAGCTGCTTTATTCTATTGTGCTCGAAGCTCTGTGCCCACCCACATCACAGATCTTTTTCAGCGGGAATCTGTGCAAGTATACACATTAACTATAGAGGCTTGTCACAAAACGAACATTTATCGCGTTGATTTGAAACCCCATGCGCACATTAGAACATGCTCCCCAAGTGGACTAGTGGGGCTCATTTCATTTTAAATTATTATTTATTGCTCAGCAGAATTTGGTTGAACACACTACGTTTGATGAGCCGTTCCAGCATGCCTTCTTTTTGGAGCAACAAGAAAATTATAACTGCATGCTTTGAATAAAAATAAGTGACAACAGATTGTCCACGTATTTCAATCTACAGAGTTGATTCTTATACCAAAGTGGAACTTGTGTGACTACAGACTGAATAGGGCTAATTATGCACTAATAAAAATTATTTAATGAAAATGCAGAAATCGATATATTGTCACATTCTCTTTCAAGCACTGGAAGATCAAGTATCTTGAAATGAAGTTGTGAAATTCTGACAAACACACAGATACTCATTGATAAATTGTGCCTTACACCATGCAATAAGACGCAAAGCTTAAAAAAGAACAGGAACTCACGGCAAGCCACAGAAAATATTTTTCTCGGCATGACTCGGAGATTGCCACATATTGATTTGGTAACGAACCCACCACAGTGGTCTTGTGGTTATGGCGCTTAAACGCCGACTCGTAGGTCGTGGTAGCCGCATTTTCGATAGAGGCAAAAATACTCGAGGCTCGTAGGTGCACATTAAAGGACCCCAAGTGGTTGAAACTGTGGAGCTCTCCAGTACCACATCTTTCATAATTGTAATATAAAATTGGGATGTTAAGCCCCATGAATTATTATTCTTAGTTGGTAACTACTTAGCACATCAAAAACAGCTCTTCACGATGGTTCAATGCTAAAGACACAAGCCTCTGCTCTATGACCATTCATGACTGTTTACAAGGTCGCAGAAAAATTCCTGGCCATCTAATGCAAAGTAAATGCAAGGACGTGCCTGCACATCAATCTTGTGCAGCCTCTCCTGCCCTTGTTTCTTCGCACTCCTTATATGTGCACTTCTGACACTGCTGCTGGTTTCATAAACATTTGATTACAGAAAGAATTCTTCCTCAGCAGCTGTCCCTCTACAGCATATTATTCTTTTCGTTCTTACGTATGTGCCACCTGGAAGTGCTAAAGCTGTACAATCAATTTTGGTGTGTCATGTATACTTCTCCGAGGCAACAAGGACTCCACCAAGCTTCATCCATGTATTCTAGAACGTCCCTTCTTTCAACACTTCCTCTTCACTTGAGAAAGCCGATGGAAGCGCCGTCTCTAGGCACGGCAAGTCACTGCATATCAGCGATAATGTGCTGCGATTCTCGAGTAGCGCAGCGTCATGTTGAGCCGAGTTGTGGTGCAGTGCTCAACTTTGTCAAATGAAGGGTGAAAGTCGAGTGGAGGAGCGTTTGTCAATACGGAGGTCAGTCTCTGGTACTCCACTGAAGTTCTGTCTCCCTGAAGGTACCTTGAATAAAAAGCCTCATCGATAATTTCTGGCCTCCCCAACGGTACAATGCTTGGCTCATCAGCTTCAGTACCTTTCTGAGCTGTTAGCGACAAAGCATGGCTGCTTGCCAGAGCCTTCAGGCAAGTTGGGCTACTCTGCAAGAGCAGTCGAGTGGCTATCTGAATGGACACCCTATTTGATGATGTCACCAGCTTTAACAGCTTTCCAATGTTGTTCTCAAAAACAAAACATGAATGAGCCCACAGAGATTTGGACAAGAGAACTGATTTCGGAATGTGCAGCAGTTGGTGAACATTGCATGTCATAGCATTTTCACCATACAAAAGCTGCACTTTCACAACAAACTGTGTGAGTAGAAGAGTGCTCTGCTCAACTTCCGCTTTTGAAACAGTTTTTGAGGAGGAGAAAGACTCCTTAAACGACTAAGCCCCAGTGCCGCACACATACATTGCCGAGAACATTGGCTAAACATGGCATGCTGTGGTACAAGAGCCAGCACTGCCACTCGGAGGCTTGCCAATATTTCCGAGAGAACGGTGCTCTTGGCCGCCAATTAATGCACTATGGAAGCTTCAACAAAGAAATTCTTTTGTCCACTATTGCCACTTTTGAAGCCTCACCACAGTAGTAGTCCTCTCCAGTTGCTGTAAAACACAAGTCCGTTATCTGCCGAGCAACACCTAGCAAAATGCTGTGCATGTAGTCCGGGCTCCAGGACTAAACAGGGCTGAAGCGCGGTAGGTTAATCAATGTGATGGCCCTTTGACCCCACGTACAGTGGCTCCAGTGTTGCAGACATCCCTCAAGTTTTGTAGTGCCTCTTCATCTGCGCGATCCGGGAAGGGTGTGCTAAGGCAGTGTTTAACAGTACCTGTAATAGTGAGACAAAAAGGCATTGAAAAGCTTGTTCAAATGAGTGTCCACAAAGCTAATTCAACCTCGCAGAAAAATGCATGAACACGTGGGCAGATTTGTTGCACCTTGCAGAGTGCTCATTGAAATAAAGCTTTAAAACAACATTTACCATCAACATTTACTCCTGGATGATAGCACCAGCTGCAGCCATAATAACCATTAAACTGCACCATGTGCTGCATTGCAGCTCTAGCAGAGAAATCTGCACAAGAACAGATGCAGAACACCTGCAAATTGAAAATGAATACCGATAAATGCATTGACATATATTTTGGCCATACATCTAATGAATAGGTGCTTACCTTTGATTTGACCACAGTGCCTGCATATTCCCATCTTAGGCTAGTCTTGTTGAGCTGCTTGAGCTGCCGCACAAAGGCTTGCAGCACAAGGGTCATATCCAGGTGTTCTTTCCCGTACCATAGCATTGGCGTCATGATGTTGTTCCACCTCAGTCCCGGCGGCAGCTCATTCAAGGCAAGCTGAACAGGCCATATGCTGTAACTTGAAGAATTAAGTACAGGACTTTCGTTGGAGTTTATAGTCACTGTAATATCGCTCTCGTTCATGTTCTGCCGCACTTTCTGGTAATGAGCACCGTCGGTGACGCCGCTCATTGCGCTTTCACTGCTGTGCTTGCGATTGAGTGAGCTCATAACAGCAGAGCCAACTGTCTTGCTAGACAGGATAGAGGCAAGCTGCTTCTTAATCGGCATACTCACAAAAAACTTCCAACATGTACAAGGTCACCACCTGAGTACTGAGTACAGCACATGTTGCACACAACGTGAAGGTGTTCTCTCTCGTCGAGGTTGCCCTTCGTATCTGCAAGATGCAACCTGCAGTGCGAGCAATACAAGTGGAACACCACATCATCCATGTCGACGCCACAGACTTTCTTGAAGAGGTACCTGCTTTGAGGAAATGCTTTTTGCTCAAGGAGGTTATTAAACAACTTTTGAATCTCCTCACTCGCAGTCCACGATAAGCCGAACCTCACAGCAATGCCCAGGAGCATCATATAGGCATCTCCATGAGTGAGGCGTCCACCTTCAATAAATGGAAGCGCCAGATCTTCAACATCGAATGAGTCACATAGCTTGTCAAACAAGTCTTCGTAGTCGGAGAACGACGTGCCGCACAGGGATGCCACGCGTTCACTGTCTTCACTGGCAAAGTCACCGTAGTCATCGTCAGTGTCACCCGTGAGCTCAAAGTCGTCGTGATCTGTATCAGTACACGGCCACGAACTTTGGCTCTCATTATCAGAGTTGCTGATCAGCAGCTGCGGCGTACTTGAGGGAGAAGGCCCTGAAACTGATGTCCGACGCGATAGTCGTGAACTACCACTACCGCTGGCAGAACTCAAAAGCCTGTACTTTGTAGCCCTCGGAACAGAAGCAGTAGACTCTGGATCCAGGTACGCCTTTCTTCTTTTCTATGACACCATGTTCTACTAGTAGAATAGACTACAAAATCATTTGGAATGCACACAACAAAGCCACCGAACACCGACGGCACAGTCAGCTGGATTTCCTCGTCTCATTCAAGAGAGAGCTGCTCCGCACTCGCGTTAACTATTCATAAATTTGTTTGTGTTCTGATGTCGCTTTGTATTTTATTTTTTGTAAATATGGCAAATTATTCAAAACATAACTTTAGTAGAAATATTTAGTGTGCGTACTTGAGTATGTGAAAACAGCCAAAGTTACTCTGCAGCCCAGCACACCCCCTCCGTTTGTGTTCAGCCATTTTGAATTTTTTCGTGTTTTGTGTGCAGCCCAGCGCGGTTCGTTATGGTTGTACTTTGCAATTCTTAGCTTTTAGCCATCTCAAAAATCTTTTCGTGAGGTTTGCACTGGTACGATTTATCGAAGATGACACGGACAAGCGTCGGTATATTATTCCCGTTGCTGACATTGAGGACTTCTATCCAGTGAACAAAGACTATTTCAGTAACAGGACTGTCTATCGTGCCAAATGGCACGATCCTGACGATGACAAAAATGACGGGACATACAGCATCCAGATTTTGAGACTTGCTGGTGAGCGCTCAAGTTGCCGATATTTCTCTTCTTCCTTTTGACTTATGCGGCATGGTAATTAAATTATGCGTGTATTACAAATCTTTTCTGTTTGTGATCAGGATCAGGGTGAGAACCTGTCTTCCTACCGAAACTTCGTAGAAAAATAGCCATATGTATTCAAAAGTGCCCCGTGAATTAACGTTCATTTAGTACAAATAACTGGTAGAGTGTACAGAGGGTCCCGCGTCAGGTCTGATGCAAGAAAAGCAGTCCATTACGTTCAGTACGTTGCAATGAGTTTGGTTTGCATTGAGTGAGGAAATGTCTGTTTTGGAGAAGCGCGCGAGCAAGCCGGTAATTTTAATTGAAGAATAAGCGTCGATCGAAGGCAGATTATACCCATTTGTTTGCCTTTTGTTGCAAAGTATCCTGATGGAGGACGTTTCGTGTTGTCTTGCAGAGACCGAAGACATGGAGGAGAAAATCAGGCACAAAAGGGTCAAAATCCCTCACTAAGCTTATCTGACGTGGACGAGTCTGATGACATCTCACACAAAAAGAAAGTTTTGAGGCAGGTAGGTAGTTTTGGTTTATGTAAACAACTCACATATAATTTTTTTTTCCCATATGCTGCGATATCTGTGCATACATGCATGTTACTTCTTGCAGGAGTCAAAGAAAAAAAGCAGTAGCTGGGCGGCGTCAAAAAAATGACAGTTCGATGATGTTCTGCGCCAGCACGCACTCCATGCCCTACAGTGGAATTCTGCAGTGTCAAGTAGAACATCACCTTTAAAGGTGAGCCGTAATACTCTGTTTCTAGCTTAAAGGGACTGACAACGTATTTTTCATTGAACCCCCTTTTTTTTTCGGTGCAATCGAAAGCTCACCCTTCATAATGCTTCTAGCTGCAGCAGTTGATCCGAAGAGTTTGCTTGTTTTTTAAGCACCATTTTTCGACCTGAAAAGCAACCATAAATGTAGGAAGGCATCCTACAGCAATGCTGTGAAGTGATAGTGATGCCAGCAGCCTTCCCCGCAAACTCTTTAATTAAGTTCAAGCTTGTGCTTTCACAGGAGTGGGTAAAACTGTGGTTAAGAGCTTTTCTATTGACATTTTCAAATGTCGTTGATATAGAAAGCAGGTGGCATAAGTTTTCTAAACGCTCATAATTACGGGAGGTACCTGGGGGTGGTGCTTTATTTGACCAAGGGATTCAGGCATGTACATCCCATGGTCCCCGCATGACCCCCACTGCGCTATGCGTTCACGAGTCCATGTAGTTTGAGGTCCCTGTACCACATTGCGAGCCATGCACTCATGGCCTCAGCGATGGATCTTTGTTTAACGAGAAAAACCAAGTTCCTTTCAGACAGTATACTGGACAGTCTTTTCAATAATGGCGTTATTTCGGTTCGTGTTTGAACTGGTTGTCTGTCTGTGACAGTTCTGACAGTCTATCAAAATCTTCCAGGATCGCGTAGAAGATAGCTGCAAGAGGCAGCCCCAGACAAGCCACAAGGTCTCACTCACTGCTTCCCAGTCTTCTAAGAAGGTAACATTGTCATTATATTTTTTTGTTACTCCTTGTGGTTTCAGATTTTTGCATCTAGTATAGATCCCCTGTTTCACAAGATTATTTTTTATGGCTACTGGTAATGTACTGCTTTTTTTTTCCCCCCTACCCAAGAGGAAGACATCAGACACGCCAAGCACATCTGACTTGGAGGACAATTTAGTCCAAAGCAAAGTTGTTGAGGCAAGTAAAGAAGCTAAATTTTGGAAAGGGCAGTATCACCTTCAGTTTCAGCATAATGCTGCACTGAAAAAGGAGATGGCATTTTTGCAAGATGCCGTAAGAGCACAATTCGCTTCATGTGGGTTATGTTTTTACTGGATTTTCTTTCTGCATGCTGTGTGGCACCTGTTTGAATTTAAGCATTAATATATGCATTTGTCTGTACTCAGTTAAGGACATGCTGGTAGAGATGCCAAGGACCAGAGGTAAGCATTTGGCATTTTAACAGAAGAATATGAAGGAACATATTATATATTCATTTTGTCAGCCTTGTACATAGCACAAGTGCTAGCATATAGAGAGGGCTAATGTTTTTTGTGTTTTTTAAAATTGCATCAACAAAATTTTTGTCAGAATCGTTAAACATGTCATATTCATACGGCACCCTTAAAATGCGTTTCCAGGGGACTGTTTGAAATCATTTGGGGTTCATTGTAGGAGCAGCTTGAACTTGCACTGAACTGGTGCACATTAGCATAAGATCTAAATGGCATATTTTGGCTGGGGGAGAACTCTTTGCCACTAATTGTGGCTTGCAGCTGTTTGGTGTGCTGTGAAGTATAGCTTTATGTTTTGCTTTTAAGTGGACACTGGCGTGGCTGTGGATTCAAGGGAGCTGCAGAGAGGCATGGTCACAACTGTCACCACCAGTGGTTGTGTGTGTAGTAAGAATATGCCATCTTATAGTACACCTCGCAATTGTTGAAAACTGAGAGTAAAAGTTCTGCAGCACATTATTTTGCAAGCATGCTCAAGCAAACTATGTGTTAATGTAGGTCAGTTATTTGTTTGCAACTTCCATTGCAATAAATTGGTGTTTGTAATGTTTGGGAGATATTTGTTGTTCAGTAATAGATACCTTGCGCTTGCTATTTGAACACAGACATCACTGCACTTCATCATCGTCAGCCTATTTCATGACTAGTGCTGGTTGAGGCCCTCTCACTGAGTCTCAATTTACTATATTTTGTGCAAGTTAAGTTCACTTTGTGCCTGCAAAGTGCTTAGTTCTTCTTAACTTCTAGGATGCCACCATACTTTATTGTCTTTGCCATTATTTGTATTTTCTGGTATTTTGCCAGCCCCAGTCAATTTCTTATGCTTAATGTCAGCTCAAATATAATTTTCTCGTGTTTGTTTTCTGGCCCATTCTAGTATTCTGAACTCAACTTTACAGCTATAATTTGCTGCTCTATGACAGCCTGCATAACAATTTGGTTCTTTGTTTCAGTTCTCAACCTTTTTCATGATCCTCCAGGCTTTAGCTCAATATGTTATTAATCGTCACATGCAGTGATAGTACATATTTTGCTGCAGGGACAGTAGCTCCAGTTTCTGAAGCCACAACTTCTTCTAGGCTAAATCTGGATGCAGCTGAAATGTAAAGGAATTGTTCACAAGGTATGAACCTCTATTTTGAACTAATTATCACCAGATATTAATCCAAGACTCCCATGCATTGTGGTATTGGGGGTGTGTCTGCAGCGCCTGCGGAGAACCACTCATTGGTAGAAGCTGTTGCTAGCGAAGTGCATCAAGACCGTGGTAATGTTCATTTGCAGTTGAGTTATGGATACTTTTTGAAAATCATGCTTTTTCTCTGCAGCTGATGGCACGCACGACAGCACGCACAACAATGTGGCAGAATTCGCCGCTACTCCTGAGGGCCTTTGTAAGTAGCATACTTATATGTATAATAAGCCGAGAATGGGCTAGTTGTTGAAACATTAAAGCTTTCTTCACGCAAAACTGCAAAGAATACTGACACGGCTAAAAGACACACGAAATATCAGCAGAAACTAGCAACAGTTTAATGCAGTGGTGAATAGGAAATATATATTCCATGTTTTTCAAGAGTGCTTTGTTTTTTGTTTAGTTGCACCTCTGCAAGGGATAATGATTAATGCCGAGCAGGCCACCAAAATATTTAACAACAAGAAGGTGACAATTGTTGTGCGGGACTGTGCGCAAGCCATTTGGGGAGAGGAAGCTCTAGCCTGCAAGACTGTTAGTGGTTGTTCTGTGCCCGTGGAAGAGACGAAGCAGCTTACCCCACAAAAAGTGCACGATGTGAACGGTGAGCATATTTGTTTTGTTGAAAAGCTGTGTATCTTTTTGTTTATCTATGGCCTTTTCTTTTTTGAAGAATGCTTGGCCTATTGGGGCAAATCAAAAAAAAGATATCACAGTGGCTAAACATAAGCTCCAGTGCATACTAAGCGAGAAGATTAAAGATGTGAAAAGGAAGCTGAAGCAGGGGAAAGTATAAGATCAAAGGCATATAATAAAGTGTATTTCTGGAACCTGGCCTCTTTTTTGCATCAGGAAAATCACTTTTTTAATGAGAACATCACAATTCTTACGATATGAGAATGCTTCGAATTTTTTGCCAAGAACAGCTCCCATTTCCTGCCGGTATGTCATTTGTTTCTGGCTGGAACAACTTGTTACCAGCTAGAACGACTTTTATTACCAGCCAGAATGATTTCCATTTCCGGCTAGAACAATTCCATTTCTGGCTATAATCATTTCCATTTCTGGCTATAATTATTTCCAGTTCTGATTAGGATGGTTTTCATTTCTTGCTGGAATGAGCTTCATTTCCAGCCAGAATGGCTTACATTCCGGCCAGGTAAATTCTGGCTGGAATCAATTTCTTGTCTCGTAATCCGGCCGGAACTGGAAATTTTTCCAGCGGGGAGTGCATGAAGAACAGAGTAGATAATCTGCATGCAGAGCTTTCGAACACCTCTTTTGAATTTATTTGTGCTGTCAAAAACTTCAAAAAACAAAAGCTTGTGCCACGACAGTACTGTGACAGGTGCAGTTTATATGGATTTATAGTGTCAAAAAGCCCAGCAGGGACTGGAGGTGAATGGCTGTGTACGAGTTCATGTTCACTTTTTCATCTTCTGTACCACTGTACTACCATAAGATGTTATTTACCATAAGATGTTAATTTTTCTAAATGCAAAAATGCCCTCCTCCTCAAGTGCCAAGCTGCATGTTTTTGCAGCAGGAATGAGGAGTCAGACAGGAAATAAAGGTAGCAAGATTAATACAAATTTAAGTGGTGCAGATGCTGAATGAAAAGATTGTTAATCTAATGAACTCTTGTATACTTCATCCACACAATGCATGTGCTGAGCTACCCTTTCAGTCATGGCTCCATTGGCCATCTTTGCCGAATTCTTTCTTATATTGTGTTATCGGTATGTCCTTGCAAGTGTTAGCACTTGTGAAAGAGGTAACATATGCTTCTAACTGCATTATCTATGTAGTTTAAAACCTGAATTTTTTGGTATTCTTCAACAGCATGAGAACTGTCATTAAGAGGATACACAACAGCCACCATGGCCATTAGTGGCAAAGGCAAGCACATTCAAAGTGAAACATCAGTTAATGTCAGTTGGCAGAATTTCTGACCTCTTTGTTTTTTACTGTAGATGCCTCTAGTAAAAATGATTACATTTCTGCGTGAAAAGTTTGGTGGCCTGTATTACAAGTTTCTAAATATTTTTTACTAGGAGATGCTGTTATGTCTGTGATGCATAATTTGGCAGCCCATTACCAGGATAACGCTTGCAAGCTGATTACACAGGTAAGTAAAAAAGTGTGCGAGTACAATATAGTTTTAGAAGGCTGTTACTGAAAAGCATTTAGCAAAATACTCTGATCTGAATGAGTGGCAAACACTAAGTGTTAACTGCATTCATAAAATAAGTCATTTTAACCATTGATGTAAACAAAACACAAACCACAATGCATAAAATTAAAAAAAAAATAGCGCATTGGAACCTGCAGTGTTTAATCTAGAAAAAAATGCTAGACATAATAAGAGCCTGAAGATATCACTTAACGTCTACTCGTATGCTTTTAATAAAACTTATGTTGGGCTGAATTAGTACATAGAATTTAAGCCAAAACCTCACCACAAACTAGAAATGTCGACGAAGATTAGATGACGCGTCCACTGGCATTGGCTCAGAACTGCTTTGTTCTTCTTGGAACAATGCCATGGGCACACATCCTAGCATGTGCATGCATAACAAAATGTTTAGCATTGTTAACAACAGAGAGATTGAACGGCGATGCACACGTTTCAACTCGAATTCAAAGAGGTATACAGGTATCACTGATGCAGTTGTCTCTCTTTTTCGTCGTAGTGCCTTTCAGGACGAGCTGCGTGGGCTCATCCTTGCTTTTGTTGAAAATCTACATCTCAAGAAACTGCAGTGCACAACTGCAGCAGTTGTTAGGATGAAAAAAATGTGCTTTTTTGTGAACAGTATTATTTTCTGTGCACGGTTCTCTACGTCTTTCATTTATACTGTGCCCATTTGATGTCTTGCAACAGGACTGTAGTATGGTATTTACTACACATATGCTGTCGGAACATAGGAGACACCTTGCTTGATTTGCCATCCATGCCTGTTACCACTGCTTGTGTGAAACCACAGCTGAGCAAGCCTGTTCAGTGTAAAAAAGTGTTAAAGGGGATATCGTGCCTTCTAGCAACTCTTCAGAACTAATGTGTCGCCAAATAAAGTCAAAGCACCACATACGACATGAATGGTTCTCGTTCACATGTCGCCTTCCTCTTACTGGTTTTTCCTTTTTGAATCAAAGCTTCAGGAACACCTGTATGTAGCGTCATATTGTTGTATGCAACCAAATTGTGTTGTAGTAGATAAATGTCAAAACTCGGCACTTCATGCCGAGTCGAACTTTTGAAAGCAGATTTCATACATGACAAAATTATTCTTTTCACAAACTTCTAATGGGCTGACTTAAATGACATAGGCATAGGTATCCAGCTTCGTTGATGGTGTTTAGTGCAGACTTATCACTACAGGGCAAGACGAAGGGGGACACACGCAAGCGCTTGTGTGTGTGCAAAGTTCAAGGTGTCCTCCTTCCTCTTATCCAATTTTGTCAAGTCTGCACTGAACATCAACAAGGCCAGAAGTCAGCCTGTGCCAACAGCTTGTGTGATTTATGTCAGCCCATCCGAAAGTTATTAAAAGAGAAATTGTGTTGTCATGTGTGAAATCTGCTTTCAAAAGCTTGTGTCTGTTTAAAATGCAGTAGACCATTAACATTCAGGTACTACATCATGTTTCGGCTGCAAGCTACCCTATGTTGCTCCTAATAGCGGTTACCGAAGGCGCGATTAAAAAAAAAAATACAGAGGGTGATGTGTGAATGTGAACTGTTGGGTCAGTTGTGGCGCCTTACTTTCATGCTGTCACACGTCAACCCGAGAGAGCTGTTAGCACCCATGGCTTCTAAATGCAAAGCATTTCTTAGCGAACATCGGCGACATTGAGCGTATCTATCTGTCTATCTATCCATCTAGGTGTTTACGACTTTTACCTCTTTTGGCCGTTTTGATAATGGTATCGATACCAAAAGGGGTATGGCATAACATGACAGTATGACGAGCATAACTGACTAGTCATAACATGAAAATCATGACATATATGTCATGAATGTCATAATTTACATTTCACGGTCTTGCTGCTCTTGTGGTGGTTTCATTCACATGACATTTTGCAAAACTGGTATGGTGTGTCATAACTGAATGGCGAACATAAGTGACAGACCCTAACGGGGAAATCATGACGTGCATGTCATGATTTTCATGTTATGGCTAGTCATGACTATACGCCACGCTCATGGAGCGCTTGCGGTCATTTCGCTAGCTTCACATATATTAAATTTGGTATTACAGGTCATGATAAGATAATGAAAGTACGTGACTGGTGCAAATATAACCATGAAATGAGTGTCATGTAAGAACATGACAATATACCATGCTCATGATGCACTCGCGGCTCTTTTGCTAGCTACACAAATACCAAATTCAATATTACGAGATAAGAATGGACAACGAAGGTAAATGGCACTTCCAAACATAATCATGACATGTATGTCATGCAAAACATGACTACATACTACGCTCATAGTGCACTCACAGCCGTTTCGCTAGCTCCACATACACCAAATTTGGTATCACATGATGTGAATAGATGACAAAGGTAAATAATACATTTAAATGTTATAATCATGATATGTGTGTCATGTGAAACATGAATACATGCTACGCTCATAGCGTGCTCGCGGCTGTTTCGCTAGCTCCAGATACACCGAATTGGGTATGAGGTGACATGAATAGACGACGAAGGTAAATCATATGTCCAAACATGATGATCATGATATGTGTGTCATGTAAAACATACATGCAACGCTCATAGTGTGCTCATGGCCATTTCGCTAGCTCCACATATATGGAATTTGGTATTATGTGGTGTGAATAGACGACGAAGGTAAATGACACGTTTCAACATGATAATCTTGATATGGGTGTCGTGTCAAGCATGACTACATGCTACGCTCATAGCGGGCTTGCGGTGGTTTTCCTAGCTTCACATATACCAAATTTAGTATTACGAGACCTGAAGGGATGATGAAGGTACACCCCTGTTGCAAACGTGATATTCATGAGATGCGTGTCATGTAAGAACATGACTACATGCCAGGTTCATGATGCGCTCGCGGCCGTTTCGCTAGCTTCACATGTACCAAATTTGGTGTTACGTGACGTCAATGGATGTTGAAGGTATATGACTGGTACAAACATGATAATCATGACAGCGTGTAATGTATGTTACGACATATCACGCTCATGATGCGCTCGTGGTCCTTTTGCTAGCTTCACATATACCAAATTTGGTATTACGAGACGTGAATGGACTATGACGGTAAATGACCCATCCAAGGATGATACGTAATTATGACATTCATCTCGTGTAAAACATGACTCTATGCTACGCTCATAGCGCGCTCACGGCTGTTTTGCTAGCTCCACATATACCAAATTTGGTATTACGGGATGTCAGTAGACAACAAAGGTAAATGACTCGTATAAACATAATCATGATATGCTTTCATGTGAAACATGATTACATGCTACGCCCATAGTGTGCTCGCAGTCGTTTCGCTAGCTCCAGATATACCAAATTTGGTATCGGGCGATGTGAATTCGCAATGTTCATAGACTGTCGTGCAGCCTAGCGTAATTCGGGAGCGTCCCCTCAAGGAGGATAGTAGGCAGATGCTCCCAACGATCCCTTGTTTGGTGGCGCTAGCCTCAGTGTTAACACGTTTGCTAGGAACGAACACAAACCACTTTTTGTATATCGTGTATGAGTGAATATACCGAACCATCCTTGACACTATAAATCTGATTCGATCTTGCGAGAGTGGAAGTTTTTGTGAAAATGCGTGGCAACTCATGCTTTCGATTATAGCCTGCAGAGTACACATATCAGCTTCGCTAGATTTTCTGCAGCCACGTTGGATAATTATATGCAATTGTCTGACCTTTTCCGTTGAAACTCGCGTGGTTTTACGTGCGTAAAGCATTCGTCAGTGCGTTTGTAGTGCATGAATTTCGTAACATTTATTGTATGCGGGAAGTTGCGCAGGCTCGCGATTTGCACTCCCAAACCTTGGCCTACGCTGCGCCGCTCGTTTTTTACGTTCGTTGATAGATGGAAGCATACTGCAAGCAATTATTTTCTTGCTGGGTATCGGAGCGAAATGTTTCCGCACCCCGACATAAACGTGGTAAGTGACACTGTGCTGGTGTTGTGCGTGGTGAATGATGCGTTGTTGGTGCTACAGAAGTCGTTCGGCGGAAAGTATTCCTCAGATTGATGTGAGGGGGTGATGTTCAAAGAAGCAGTCTTCATGTTGAGAATTTTTCACTGGACGCGTAAGTGGTTGTTAACGTGCGGGTAGGGCAGCGACGATGAACAATCGGCTGCTAGCTCACAAGCAGCGAGTTGCACTTCACGTCCCGTCGTGCGTTAATGTTTTTTCATGCTCGTAAATTATTTTTGTTGCACTTGTTGTATAATATCCTTCAGTGAGCTCAAAATAAAAATATAGTTTTTTGTGCAGTGTGATGTTGCCCAAATAGAGTGGATATTACAAAGCGACGCATGCCACCAACACGCTCGAGCTTGACGAGCGGAGTAAAATGTTTAGCGCAAGAAATATGCAGTTACGACTACAGTCCATGCTAACTTCTCCTGTAGTTCAGCGGCGCTGTCCAAAAGACGTTGTTAGATGAATTTTTACGATTTTGACGTTGCAAAAAGCGTATGTGTGTATTCGTTCCGATATCCTTGTTTCGATGGCCCTGATGGAACCTGTCACATCTGAGTGTAGCGAATTTCGCACTGTTGGAGTCTGATCATGACTGTGACTCAAGCGCTACTTAATGGGAAGTTGAATGCTCGTATTTCGTTGAAGAAGCTGCTGTATGATGCTTACAGCTCAAGTAATGACGACGGTGTGATATGTTTGCTAACCATCGCCACGTTAAACATTCGGCCCTGTGCAGCCGCGTCGTCATGCTGCTCCCTAGTAGCCTACTACTGCAGCAAATCCGCCAGACAAGGTCAGCACAAATTATCTCTGAGTGCCGTTGAGTGCATACGGGAATTCTAGTTCGTGCAGTTTTCTGTAGCATGCACAGGATTACGCAAAGCATCGTTAATAAACGGTCGATTACCTGATACCACCACCCTGTGCACAGGGGCAAGAAATGAGGTTGCAAATATTTAGCAGTTGCTATCATTGGGGAAAGTACTTTGGTCCGATATATGCTCATTCGATGATCAAGAGTTCATCCGCTGAAAGCGGCACGGGGTGTACGTACGTGCGTCTTATCGATTTCTATGCGAGTTCACGGGTTTATCATCCTTCCGCAGCCATCTTGGATTGCATGGCACGCCACTTATAGGCTGTGGGCATTGCGAAGAGATGAAAGTAAATGACACATCGAAACATGATAATCGTGATATGCATGTCATATAAAGCATGGTGACATGCTCCACTCACAGCATGCTCGTGGCCGTTTCGCTAGCTCCACATATACGGAATTCGGTATTACATGATGTGAATGGATGACGATGGTAAATGACATGTCCAAACTTGATAATCATGAGATGCATGTGATGTAAAATATGACTGCATGCTACGCTCATAGCGCGCTCGCGGCCGTTTCGCTAGCTCCACATATACCAAATTTGGTATCATGTGACGTGAATAGACGATTGTAAATAACATGTCCAAACATCATACGTATGATATACGTGTCATGTAAAACATCACTACATGCTACACTCGCAGCATGCTCGTGGCTGTTTTGCTCCCTCCACACATACGAAATTCAGTATTACGTTACGTAAATAATGAAGGTAAATGACAAGTCCAAACATGACAGCCACGACATGCATGTGATGTAAAACATGACTAGATTCTACACTCATAGCGTGCTCATGGCTGTTTCACTAGCTCATTCATCACGTAATACTAAATTTGGTGTCACGTGACGTCAATATATGAGGAAAGTAAATGACACATTCAGACATGATAGTCATGGCATGGGAGTCATGTACGGCATAATTTATGTTCTTCTCATATCGTCGTGCTCATTTTAAAGTGATATATCAGCCTTCCTCATTCATGCTTCGCATATCATCGATCCCCACTGCATGTGGGATCTGCCATTCTTTTCTGCATGAAACAAGCTAGTTAAGCAGTGCTGCTGTTTATACAGGAGTATGGGGTAGGGGGCCTAGCAAACACTAGTTAAGCATGGAGTCTGCTATGTCCCACGCAGCACCTTTGATACACACCGTACCTCATTATAGTGACAAGATCGGCATCAGGCAAACTGGGCATTGAATAATTAAGCAACCTAAAGAATATCACCATGTTCCTGCCTCAAGCTTTCTTATCGCCCCATTACGCTGTACGCAATTCTCAGCGCAAACTGCTCCTACAGTGTTTGAGAAGCTTCAGGACTGCAGCAGATCATTTTGTTAAGATTACGCCCACTTCGCAAGCATTACAGATTATTCTGCAATCTACGTCGCCGCTAGCAATAACGATAAATGTTCAATGGCAAGTGTATAAAGGCAGACACGCCTCGCCACTTGTCAGTTGATCGATGGCTGACGCTTTTCTCGCTGCTATCAATGGTAGTGTCTTGTTGTAATCTGACTTTCCTTTTTATGTGGCCACAAGTTCGGTCCGAATAAACAGTTTATTATTCAACCTGCAGTCTGCTCCTTTCGTGCACTTCACGGTCCTGTGATATCTCGTGGAGGTGCTGTTCTTCCATGTACCGGATGTCTCCGTCAAGCCGTGAACCTAGCACAGGGCGCGAAAAAGGCACTGATGCCAGCCATGAACAACGAGCTAGCCGCTGGCAACAAGGTCTGCCACCGGAGTACAGGTTTTTGCCGGACAAGACTTGGAAGACGTTGACCACAGCGACAATGGCAGCGCCTATACCACATGCACCACTCTTGCTCTGGCAACCCAAAGAGCTGCCAACTTTCCGCGGATCTCCACTAGAAGACCCGGAAAGCTGGATTGAAAAGTTCGACCGCGTCGCCGCCTTCAATGACTGGACCAACGATGACAAGCTCCGGCATGTGTATTTCGCCTTAGAAGATGCTGCTTGGACCTGGTTTGATAATCAAGAGTGAAGCCTCACAATGTGGGATCTCTTTCGCGCCAGGTTCCTCACCACTGTCGCAAGTGTGGTCCGCAAGGAGAAGGCTGCCGCTCTCCTTGAAACGCCAAGACGCTGCCCCGTCACACTTTCGTTGCCAGACACCACCACCACCACCGACGTCCTACCGTTCGCCAGCGAGCCAGTGCAGCACGCCGAGGAAAACAGACGTTTGGCGTGCGCCTGACAACCGCCCGCTCTGCTATCTCTGCGGCGAGGCCGGGCGCACCTACCGCTATTGCCAGTACCGACAGATGGGTCTATGAGGCTTGGACATCAACACTCCGTGTCTACAACAGGGTGAACGACCCTATGACACTGCTGGCTACCTAGCGGGAGCGCTGTCATCACCCTGACAACCTTATCGTTCACCGTCGCCAGGCAGCTACGCTTCACCTCATTGGCAGTACACCCGCCCTGTTCTGGGCCGATCTTTGAGCCCTTACTCGGGAAACTAAGGGCAGCAACCGATATAGTTGCGGTTGCTGTAAGACGAAATACCGAAGATCCTCCACCAAAGACACCGCACCCTGAAGAAGGCGTCACGATGCAACGTGGAAGCAGCGCAGCAAATAGACGTAGCCGTGATCTGATGCCACGACCCAACCGCAATGCATGACGACGAACCAGCGACACCGACGTAATATTTGATGGCTACCTCATTGCTACTCTCGTAGATACTCGAGCCGACTATTCTGTCGTCAGTGGGTCTTTCGCGATGAAGTTGAAAGAAGTGAGGACTGCATGGCAAGGCCCTGAAATCCAGACTGCTGGAGGTCACTTAGTAATGCCGACTGGAGTCTGCACAGCAAGAGTCACCATCAATAACCAGACTAATCCTGCGAGCTATGTAATCTTACAAAATTGCTCCAGAGATGCGATAGTTGGAATAGACTTCCTAAGTCAACACGGCGCTATCATCCTCCTGAGGTCTTAGTCAATCACACTAACCTCAGAAAACACGCTGCCGACTCCTACAGTGCCAAGAAATCACACATTGAATGTGCTACAGGAGCAGGTCACCGTGCCGCCTTTCTCCAGCGTCGTAATGTTCATTGGCATTGAAAAAGTCGTAAACCTTGAAGGCATCATCGAGGGCAATCAGCACCATCTTCTATATCGGCAGATATATATCGCAAGAGGCATAGCTGAGCTGCGTGACGGCAAAGCAAAAGTGGTGCTGGCAAACTTCAGTCACGAATGCAGGCACCTCAACCATAGTACAACGGTTGCCTACGTCGACAAATTCGCGGAGGCCAGCAATTCATTCTCCCTCTTCGATGTTGCCGATGCTGCTTCAACAAATCGAGGTACCGAACCAGATTTTGATGTGAACCCGAGTCTTTCGAAGTGCAAGCAAGACCAGTTCATGTCCCTGCTCTTGCAATTTCAAGGACTGCTTCTCGTTATCATCGAGAGTTCAACAAACTCCAGTCGCAAAACATCGCATCATAACAGAAAAAAGTGCCCGACCAGTTTGACAAAGCCCATACTGAGTCTCGATGCAAGAACACAATGCCGTAAAGAACTAAGTTGACAAAATGCTACGCGACTACTACAGCATTCAGCCATCCAAGAGTCCATGGGCGTCAACCATGGTATTAGTGAAGAAGGACAAGACTACATTTTCGTGTCAATTACCGCTGCCTGAACAAAGTAACAAAAAAGGACATGTACCCTCTCCCACATATAGACGACACCCTGGACCCACTCCACAATGCGAAGTACTTTTCTTCGATAAACCTCAAAACAAGCTATTGGCGAATTGAGGTTGATGAGAGAGATAGAGAGAAAATGGTGGCTAAGGTACTCGGCTGCTGACCCGCAGGTTGCGGGTTCAAATCCCGGCTGCGGCGGCTGCATTTCCGATGGAGGCGGAAATGTCGTAGGCCCGTGTGCTCAGATTTGGGTGCACGTTAAAGAACCCCAGGTGGTCAAAATTTCCGGAGTCCTCCACTACGGCGTCTCTCATAATCATATAATAGTTTTGGGACGTTAAACCCTACAAATCAATCATTAGAGAGAAAATTACCTTCATCACACCAGACGGCCTCTTCGAGTTTAAGGTCATGTCATTTGAACTTTGCTCGACGCCTGCGACGTTCCAGCCTGTCGTTGACACCGTGCTGTCTGGATTGAAATGGCAGACTTGCCTCATGTATTTGGATGATGTCGTCCTGTTTTCCTCCAGCTTCGACAAGCATCTCCGGCACTTTGAAGCAGTACTTCAAGCTATGGACGCCTCTGGACTAACCCTAAAGCCAAAAAATGCCGCTTCGCGTCTGAGGAGCTCTTGTTCCTGGAACATGTGATTAGCAAGTCTGGAGTCTGTCCCGACCCAGGGAAAGCAGCCGCCATCGCTGATTTCCCACAGCCCACTGACAAGAAGGCTGTACGTGGATTCCTCAGATTGTGCGCCTATTTAGAGGTGTTTTGTCAAATGTCTTTCACACATTGCCGAGATGCTAACTCACCTCTCGAAAAGTAACGTCGAATTCAGCTGGGAAGCAACACAAGGGAGAGTATTTTGGAAACTTAAACGTCTCTGGACACCACTGATACTTGCGCATTTTGACAAATACTCCGAAACAGAGGTACACACTGACCCAAGCAGCATAGGACTTGTCGCCATCCTTGTGCAAAAGAATGACGGCGTGGAAGGGTTATCGGTCATGTTAGACGGTCTCTATCCAAGGCTGAAGAGAACTACTCCACTACAGAAAAGGAGTGCCTTGCCATCATTTGGGCAGCGGCAAAGTTCCACCTTGTTGAGGAAGAAGAGACAAGACGGCGGCGATGAGCCCGTGCCGAGATCACAGCTTCTATTTGGGACGCAGGCATAGGCGGAGTGGCCGCTGCAGCGTCCAGCCAGGCCAGGAGCTCAGCCATTCTGAATTCTTTGTGGCTCGCGCTTCAAGAGCCACGCAGCTTTCTTCTTTAGTGCAGCAGCTGGCCAAGACTGACGCGATGCTACGTAGGCTCCTCTCCTAGCACTTTGCGCGATTTCAAACATGTATAAAATAAAAATCGACAGAGATGGATACTATGTTACATGAACGGCAGTCTGTGGTTTGTCCGTGGGGAAGTCAGAGTTGTTACAGTGAAAAAGGTTGGGTGATTGCGAGGTCCTGCGGGCAGCACTAGGAGCCGCTGAGCGGGCGAGGTGCACGCCGAACAGATGTTGTATGTAGCGGTGATGCAACACGCTGATGCACTTGTGGCAACGGGCATCGACAACACCAGCGGTCGCTACTGAGAAGACAGCTCAGTGAGCGAGATGCGAGCTCTATGACCGCTCGTGTGGGAAGGCGTCACAAGTCGTGTGAGATCAGCGCAGGCACGAACGTTGGTGAAAAGTTAACGCTGTCTGAATGGGGTGCGGGCATGAGCACGCAGGCCGATTGTCCCTAGAACGGCATGTTGCAAGGAAAGCTCTGGAACGCACACTGTGGTCTTTGACGGTCTGTAAAGGAAGCGACAGGCAGGCACATTGGACAGAAATGACCTGGTGGTAGGAGCTCGTGATGCACCTGGATGGTACCGACACTGGCACATCTCTGTCGCCTGGACTTGAGCAGCACTCGTGATAACGACTCTGTCGTTGAAATTCATGTGGGGAGTGCTGATTTGGCTCAAGTTCTTCTGCACTGTCTTCAGAGGTGTTCGGCGGCAAGTCGTGCATCGCAGAAGGCTCAAGCTGTGCCAGGGCATGGTGCGGCGTGTATGTGAATATGAGAACACCTTTTTCAGCCGGCACAGGAGAACTTCAGTGTGGGACCGCGTGCTGACCGCATGCTTGCGTGGCCAGTGGATCATGACCAGGTCACTCGACCGCAGGCAGAACTGGAGCGTCGTCCGCAGTCATTGCCATGCTGACGGTAGCTTTGCTGCTGGCGTGGAAGACAGCTGGTACGGTTACGGGGCTACACGTGGTGTCAGCGAACAGGTGACAGGTAGCGCCGGTTAAGGCGATGTCTTGTTCACTGACGTGTCCACAGGCGCTGACCGGTCATCCAAAGGCCAATCTTCGGGCGCTGTACGCTGTGATACGTCAGTGGAGTTGGTGTTCGTTGGACAATCGCCTACCTGGTTGTTGTAGCGTAGCACTAGATGAGATGCGGTCAAGGGGAACCGCGAGGAAGGCTTTATCAGCGTAGATGAAGCAGCACTTTCCGTGTGGTTAGTCCCTTGTCGATGTTCAGCATTGTGAAACCGTAGGACGGTGTCCAGTTAGTCCGTCATATGGGCGTAGACTCCAAGAGAAATAGGTGAGGCGTCGTTTGAGGTCAGGTGGGAGAGCATACTCCAGGACCTCAAACATGAATTCTTGGAGCCAGATGCTGTTGAGCTTCAAGGCAGCCTCGAACTCTTGGAACCTTGACTCAATGCCGGTGGTGGGGAACGGTGGTAGAGGCAACGTTTATAGATACTTTTTCAGTTTCAGAACTCTCCGCTTTGCCTTCGGGGACCAGGCGGCCGGCTGCAGTTCCCGCCATCGTGGCGCTGCAGGCCAACTTTGTGCCAAGCGAACGAGGGTCGTCTGCTACAGCTAGGTGCGGTGCAGCTGGTGAGCAGCGTTTACACAACACCGCAACTTCTTGGTTTAGGCACGAGGAGTATAACGCAGAGCCTAAATGCATGTGTGGCATGTTTTCAGGTCCTTGGTGAAAATAATAGCTCGTGTAGCGTGGTGCTAGGCAAGTAGTTGCCGATTAAAGAGCCGTTTCGCCACCCTGTAGCTTCTTGTTCTTCCAGGTAGTAGAAACAATATTAGGAGCTTAGTTGTATTATAAACGTCTCACCGAAGCCACGATATCGCTGTGACTCATCTGGTTCCAGCTTAGTTGTTTAGAAGCTATTTCGAGTCTCAGCGTATGGATCTCTGACGCTGTGCACATTAACTTGTGCAGCAAAAAGCACCTCGGTTAGCCTTACCCTGAACTAAGTTGAAACCGAGCCATTGCTGTAAGGTATCAGTCACATTTAAAATTAAGTTGAAACCGAGACATTGCTGTAACGTATCAGCCACATTTAAAATCCCACTAAAACGACGCTATTTCTCTGTTCAACTGGGATTTAAACCAGTGTACTTTTTTCTTGTGAAGTGTTCAGATTTATAGGCGTGTGAGTGGATAATACTTAGGATCATAAAAAAATGGAAAGTTTGTGAAAATAGTAAAATATCAGTGTATTGACACAAAAACACTTGTCACTGTCACACACTTTGTAACCGCTAAAATGACACAAGACACACATACGTCGTTTAGTGCCAGTCGTTCCCAGACAATCCTTGTGATGAATATTTTTTAGCGGCGCACTTTCTCCTCCTTTCACTGTGCCAGTAGATGTATTCTGTGAATTCTGCGTTATAAAAGGTTATTACTGGAGGTTTTTCCGCCTCCTCAAGGACCGCCGAACTCTAGTTGGGAGGTAGTTGAAACACACTTTTTTTTTCAATCGCTCAGAAAAAGTGGAGTCCTCCGAAGGAGCGGGGACCACCTGCCGGCATTATTCTGGCAAATCGCAAGGCAGCAGCAGTTGGTTGTTGTACAGGTACCTTTTATTTTTCGGCTTCATTACAATTACACCGGGAAATTTGGAAATAATTAAGGAACTCCATCACTCCTCGTTGCCCATGCACCTTGGTCTGTTTGCACTTCTCTATTCATGATATGCCTATATGTCTTCAGGATGTTGCTTTTTCACACGTCTTTACCAGACTTTCCTATGGATCTTTCCCACTGCTGCAGTAACAGCGTGGGTCGGACGGTGGGAAGAAGTGGCTTTTTTAGGGGCTTTTCCTCTACCCTCTGGTGCACCAGGTCACAAAAGACATCGTTGTGATGTCTGCAGGGTCTGAGCTATGGCACATGGGATAGCAGCATCAGTAGAATTAAGCTCGTGCCCGATGCGTCCACACATACATTGCGTTAAAACTTCCTTGTGCCCTTGTGTTCGTTCAGCACGTCAGACCCCTGTTTCTTTTTTTTTTTTTTTAGAGCCCCTTCACAATGGAGACTAATATGCAGAAAGTAGTTTGAGGAAACGCTCTGTTACTCTTTTTTTTTTCTTATTTCAGCTTCACGGCCTACTACACAACTCCCTACTGGACATCTTGCCATCTGCAAGGTAAATACAACACGCTGTTTCAGAAATGCTGGGCTAAACAAATTTTTGTCGGTACCTTCTCCGACTCGACAGCTCGCTGCTCTCCCGCTTCACCGCCGAAGGAAAGAATAGAGCGTTAGCTCCTGTCGCTCTGTCGCACTTATGTTTACAATCTTGAGGTGAGCTTCACAACGAAAAGAAGTGAAAAAGGCATTTTTAAAGGATCATATGGTCTTGAAATTATTGTATAAAACTCACGTGTATAAAACTCACATACAGTATATTTACTTTTTTTTGAAAATTTATGTGCTCAGCAACCATATCACGGCCCCAATACTTCGTCTTTTGTTCACCTGGTAAATGTTACTCACAGTCGGAATATATTCCTACTTGCACTTCAAGCGTCAATGCTGCTGCCTTTTGGTTTTTTCTTGTGTACTGTAGAATTAACCTCATGCTCGATGCGTCCACACATGGCCGATGCTTAGATCGTATCCACGATTTCAACAATCTGAGAGTTTCCTACGTCGTGGATTTATGAGTATCTTCGTGACTGTAGGTGTCGAATTGTCCTCAGAAGACCGGGCAAGCATACCATGCGACGAAACAAACACACAGAAAAAAAAAGTGTGACCGAACATTGACATGGTACGCACAAAACTGCAGCGGCAGTGAAGCCAGCGGGAAGCAGCCCATTACTTGTCGCAAAGTTCGATTGCAGCGCCTTCACACTCCCTTGGAGCAAATCGCGCTTACCTCAAAAGGAGGAGTTCGAAAGCTGAAAAAGTATCTATAAACATTGGGTAGAGGCGGGTTGAAGTACGGCTGCAAGACGTGAGCTGGCTGGAACATGACCACGAAGCTCAGAGGCAGCAGCGCAGCGCCAGTCGCTTGTCCATTGGTCCGGGGCCACCATATGTTGAAGGAAAGAGAGATGAGACAGCGGTGATGAGCACGTGCTGAGGTCACAGCTTTTATTTTGGACGCCGGCGTAGACGGAGTCGCCGCTGCAATTCAGCCGTTCCAAATTCTTTGTGGCTCAGCCGTTCCGAATTCCTTCACGAGCCACGTGGCTTTCTTCTTTAGTGCAGCAGCTGGCCAAGACTGGTGTGACGCTACAGCCCCTACCTCTACGGCAGGCCTTTCAAAGTTGTGAGCAACAACCATGTCTTCTGTTGGCTAGCCGTTTGGGTTGCCTCGACGGTGAAGCCTCAGGGTTTAAGAATTCGACGGGACGGTCGTTTACAAGTCCGGAAGAAAACTTTTGACACGACTGCTTGCCTCAAGCCCCCATCGAACCACCCCTGCCCGACAACCTTGATTATGACAGCTTGTTAGGAACGACAACTGCCGACGACTTCGCTGAGCAACAGCGAGCTGACCCCGGACTCAGAAGCCTTGCGGAATACCTTGAGAGTAACAGTATGACTGTTCCGAATATTTTCAAGAGAGGACTGGAGTCTGCCTTTCGAGCCGACCACCTTCTCGTGGTTCCTTCAGCAGCGAGACAAGAATTACTGGAGGCCCTACATGATGACTCAACGGCTGGACACCTTGGTGTTTCCCGGACGCTCACAAGAATATAATAAAAGTACTACTGGCCACGACTTGCCACCGACGTCATTCATTATGTCAGGACCTGCCGCGACTGTCAGCGACGAAAGACACCGCCAACTAGGCCAGCTAGACTTCTCTAGCCCATCAAGCCACTTCGCCGGCTGTTCCAGCAAATTGGCGTGGACTTACTGGGGTCGTTTTCGACGTCAAATTCATGGAACAAATGGATCGTTGTAGCTTTTAACCACCTCACATGCTACGCCGAGACGAAGGCCCTGCTTAAAGGCAGTGCCTTTGAGGTAGCAAGATTTTTCGTCGAGAAAATCGTCAGGAGTCACGGAGCTCCACAGGTCCTCATTACTGACAGATGTACGGCCTTTACAGTGGACCTAACTCAGGTGATCCTGAGGTACAGCCAGACAAGTCACCGCCAGACCACTGCCTACCATCCACAGACCAACGGCCTGACTGAACGTCTTAATAAGACCATTGCTAATATACTGGCCATATATGTCGATATCAAGCACAACACGTGGGATGAAATCCTTCCGTACGTGACCTTCGAGTAAAATATGGCCGTCCAAGAAAGCACACAGATCACGCCGTACAAGTTGATCTATGGAAGGAGCCCGGCAACATCGCTCGATGCTATGCTTCCAAACCTCGCTGACGAACAGAACCTCGATGTCACTGCCTACCTTGAGCGCGCTGAAGTAGCTCGTCAACTTGCCCGCTTGCGCATCAAGAACCAGCAAGCGATCGACAGCCGTCGTTACAATCTTCGACAAAGCTTCGTGGAGTACCAGCCCGGGGACTGTGTCTGGGTATGGACGTCAATACGCCGGCGTGGGCTCAGTGAAAAATTTCTGTGACAGTAGTTCGGACCGTACAGAGTAGTTCAATGTCTCGGCCCACTTGACTACGAGGTTGTTTCCAGCGGCATCACGAACTCCCAACGGTGCTAGTGTGCTAGTGTGAAATGAGCATGCTGACAAAATAATTGTTTAAAACAGTATGAAGTTTAAAGCCCCAGTATCTGGGTGCTGCAGTTTTTTACTTTCACAACTCTAGCCGCCCTCACTGCCCCACATGGTGCTTGGCCTTTAATGACAAGCCACTATGCCAGGGCCATTAAGCCATACAGGATGAAATCTTTTAAGGGGAAATGAACCACTTTTTCAAGTAATCATCAACTCACCCTAATATCAGAGTTCAATGCCTCACAAATCAACTGCCACAAAAATTTCGAAGCGACCCGAGTTACATGGGATTGCTGCTCCTTTCAAGTGGTCTCTTCTCTCCTCCCAATGTGCGTTGACAGTTACATAGGAAGGGATGGCACAAAAGAAATAGCTAAGTAAGCACACATCATGATCTAGAGCACATGTGATCACTTTTACTTCTTGCGATTCTCATATGCATGAGTGCAACTCACTAGATTATGTTGGCACATTATGGAGAGCGGTGTCAGCACTTTATGGCAAGAAGCACGTCTGATCGAAACACCCCTCTTGATTTGTGTTATCTGTTGTTTTACAATATACAGCAGGGGTCTGAAAGTTCAAAGAAAGTGAGCAGAGGCATCTCTATGAAAAGAGGGCACTTGAGTAATTCACAACTTTGTACATCACTTTTAAACTCTCCTTGCTGCACACGGCTGCAAGGTTTGACTGAGGGGTTTATAGGAGTGTCTGTTATCCACAGAATGTCTTTTCACCATGCCTAAGGAATGTTTCTGACCTGTTTAATACTTGGATATAATCCTACAAAAATTTATGAACATAAAAAAAGCATGTACCAATAAATGTTAAAGCATTTCGGCTGCAAATAACACAAAAAATGTTGTTATTAAGAGAATAGTACAGTTGAACCCTGCTACAACCAAACTCATAGGGTGCGGAAAATATTTCATTGAAGCCAGAATTTAGTTGTAGTGAAATTGAAAAAATATAGCTGATCTGAGCTAGCAAAACAAAGGAACATTTATTCTTAAAATTAAAAAAAGTGTCCGCTGCTTCCTATTCGTTCCCAGCAGTGTCACGACGCGATTCACAGTCATGCATAGCGAGGCCATGGTGAAAACCATGCTGAAACAACGCTTACAACTGCTTTCGTGAAAGTACCAAACAGTTGCATTAACACGTTAACACCAGAAAGTACCAAACAGTTGCATTAACACGTTAACACGAGCAGCTGTCTGCCGTCGAAGTGTATCCGACAACACCGCAATGGAGGTAGGGTATCGTGGAGCGATGACTTTTGCCTTATTCTATGCCATTCTTATCATCCATCACTCGCGGCTAGTGGATTTGGTTAATAATACGGATGAACAGCCGCTCTGATTAGGTACCACACTGGCTAAGCGCGAAAAAGATAAGCATTGGAACCAGAAAAGGCATCGCTCCGCGTTTGCACCGAGTAGCTGCGTGAAGGAAACCATGAACTGAGCGACTGAGCTTCAGCGTCCGATTGTCTGCTGCTCGAAAGCAAGCCAGTGGCAAAAGCAGGGCCTGGCAAGGCAGTCTCATTGCCATCGCTATCGAGCAATGGCTACGCCCATGCTTGCTGAACAGCGGCGGTTTCTGGTGGTATCAACGCATGTTTTAGACTTCGTCGAAGTATTTTCAGGTTCTGAAAATGCATCATAATGTTAAAGATTGGGTTTCCTGTATAGCAATAAATATCTGAACCTGGAATTGCATTGTGAAATTTCGTTGAAGCGGGACGGCAGGAAAAAAAAGTGTTCATTGTGGCGACAACAATTTATGCATTGACTTTTATGGACTGCTGACAGGAAACCGTGAATTTTTCGTTGTAGCGGAAATTTTGTTGAAGCGGTGTTCGTTATAGCAGGGTACGACTGTATTGGCAAAAGTTATGAAAAGTCGGATCTTCATTGTACTACCATGATAAACTGAAGTTTGACTACATTTGTCACTGACACCCAGCAATCAATCTCTTTCAAACAAGTTCGGTACATCACCGACATAGCAAGCACGACCAACTTTCATCTGCACGCACACTCTGTCCAGATCCTCTAGTAAAAGAAGAACTTTTTCTTCAGTTTCTGTGTAAAGACTGGTGTGAGAAGTGTTCTTGTATTTTTCAGATGCAAGTCGCACACACATGAGTACACACACAAAGTCTGGCAGTTCATAGACATGAAGCAGTGTGCAATACATGCTATTTTTGCATTTGAAAAAACAGTTTCTCGTTTTTTTTGTGCACCTATAGTTACTTGTTTCTAGATGTTCTCCATGCACCATGATTCACTGGAACCTCACCAGTTGTGTCGGCACATAGCCTAATTTTTCTAAAAAGGCACTCCTTTCACTCCCTTTCACTGTGTTGCACACAACACATTTTCCCATAGGGCGTGTGTCCACAATTCTTGGAGGTGATGTGGTCATCAAGGGATGGCAGGTTGTTCTGACCCCTGTGGAAAGATCAAGGGTGCTCACAAGTTTCTTCAGTTGAATTTTCATCACAAAGCGTTCAGAAATTTGTGATGGCACACCATTAGCATCGCTAATTAGCTTCAGAAGGGTGTCATTGCCAGATTCAAAGACAAATGCAGAGTGAGACCACAGTGGGCCCAGCTCTGCTACACTTTTCGGAAGGTGGAGAGCACATTAAACGACATGGCACCTGCGCCATACAAAGGCTCCATCTTCAGAGCAAAATCGGACAGTCTGTCCATCGCTGCCCCGACTTCATCTCTGCTGATTTGATCCTTCAGAAAAAGGTAGAGCGATTATGCTAGCAGGAACATGTGACTGTGATACGGGCGTGGCAAGATGCCACCCAGGTGTGGGGCGGCGTTGAAAAGGGCCCACCACCTCCATTCACTTGCCTTCCACAAGCCTCTTTCTTTAATGCTTCGTGGTAGTCTCGTGAACCACCGCGGTGGCTTTACATAAGTGAGCCTGTGGTCCAACTTGCGTATATTTTCTGGCTGCCCAATATAGGATGGAGAGCCGGGCGAGCCAAACCATATGTCGGCAAGTTGCTTGGCCACGCCTTCTTGCACATTGTGCATATAATCAGGGCACACAGACCACACCAAATCAAACCCTGGCAGCCGGGCAAGTGGTGAAAACCCTTTGATGCCATGCGATGGTTCACCCGACTCCAGGGATTCCTCCATGTCCCTTCGAAAGGTAGCATCCGTCCTTGGTTATGGCTCGTGGCTATCTTTCAAAATTGGATATTTCAGTGACCCTGTAAATAAAGAAAACATAAAATACGCCTTTCAAGAAAGTTGTAACATGACACTGTTTGCCAAAGGTGTACAAGAATTAAAAGTCAGAAGCGTTGCCCAATAGTGAGCATACAAAATATATATATTTACATTTATGTTTGAGTCCGACTGCTCATCAAGTGCTTGATTATATATTTATATAAGATTACAAGCATAGTTAAAAGTATGCTTTGTTTTGAATGCTTAATGCACTGAAATACTTGTTAGTAGATTTCATAAATGTTACCACTGTTGCTCGTCATTAGCAAAAGGTAAAACCTCACTGTATGCATTGAAATATCTGCATGTCAGAAACTTGGAAAACTTTTGCTTGGACACACTAAACTGAACTCTTGCTTGAACAGATGTGATACTCACCAGAGATATAAACACCCTTGTGGCGACAAAAGCTGCAGCCGTAATACCCATTGAATTGCTTCATGTTGAGTACTGCAGCCCGGGCAGGCGCATCGACGCAGCAGCAAACCACACTGACTTTGTATGATAACTTGAGACCGTTGCAGTCCCACTTTATAGCCCCAACTTTACTGATATTTTGAATGAATAGCTCCAAAAAGGGTGCCGTTTTGGATGCCCTTTCCCAAAGTAGAGGCCACAAAGTAGTATGTCGCTTCAGCACAGTGTTACTGGAAGTTCATTTACTGAATGGGCCACAACGATCATTTGCTGCACTTGAATGCCCTTGCTCCGTCAACGTTGAAAGTCACCGTCAAGTCAGACCATGACGCTTCCTTCATCTGGTTTTTGCACAACTTGCCATCAGTTATGTCGGTTAGGTCTGTTTCATGAGCACGTGACTGCTTTTTTCGTAGAGCAGCTAACAGCCCTTTTGCAACACTGTTGCTAGAAAGGAGCACCTCCATTTGTTTTTTTCGCATCAATCATGGTAAAGTGATTTTCTGAGGTATTCAAGGCTGTGCACTGTGGACACACGAAGTCACTCTCACTAGGATTGGGTACGATCGATCTACATTCTTTACAGTAGTAATGGTGTTTGACTGTACGAACCAGCCACAATTTTCATGTTTTTCTGAGCAGGTGCTTGGATGTTGGCAGAATTTGCTTTCTCCAAAAAAGGTTTATCACCCCCACCAGTTTTTCCATATTGGTCCAGTTCAGTCCCGCAGATGTACTGTACGCCATCAGGATAATCATTGCTTCTCTGACGTTTAGGTCAGAGTTCGGCAAGCGTTCATCAGAAAGCAAGCGGCAAAACTCATCTTCATCCTGCTCACGATCTGTGTCGCTATCGACATGGCGGTCGCTCATGCCTGCATCGTCGCAAGCCGAATTTGTAGTTTGGTGGGAATCGCTTGAAAGCGAGCTTTCTTTGCAGCCGTAGGTGTCGCCGGGATCAGGATTTTCATCGCTGCCACCATGTGCATCAATGAGACTTCGTGTGTCGAGCGTCGCTACTCCAGAACCCCCGTTACCAGCTGAAGTTTGAGGAGCATTATTGCTAGAGCATGGCTCGCCGGCAGATAGTGCCTCGGCCGCTTTTTGATATAGGCTCGTTGTCTGCGGTACTACATAATGTGATCCAGGCTCCTAATAGCGCTTCCTCTTTTTTGATCGAAGCTGGGGTTGACTTGAATTTATCTTTCGTCAAGCTGTACGCGAACTTCAAATAACGCGCTTCATGGTGTCCACGCACACTGAGGCCACGATGAACAATCTATGTGGGTCCAAAATGCATTGACAGAGGTAGGGTACACCCTAAATGAAGCTTCACATTCACACCTTGCTTGCCTTGCCTTGAAGATGGTGCACGCGGTGCCGTCAACTAGTATAAAACATGCAGCGAGACTGCCATGAGGCCGTGATGTCGATGAGACCAACGCATTAGCAGTGTGGGCCGACGCAAACGACACCTGGCGACACTACTTGTTTGTTTTACAATAGTATTTACTGTGATTATAAAAAATATAAAATATATTTTTAACAATCAATTTTCTGGCATGTGTTAAATTTTAAAAACTAAATTGAGTTACTTTAATTCAAAATTAACTTTGTTTCGATCATAGAGTTTGTTTCAATGAAGTTGAAAAGACCCATTAAGGACACCACCATCGCCATTGTGATCGCAGTGCACGTTTTTTTTTTTTGTGTTCTGTGTTGTTTTGTAGCGCACGTGTACGCCGGCGATATGTTTGCATACGTTCGTTTCCGCGACGATAATCAAAAGCGGATAGTTCCAATCGCTTCTTGTAAGGATCTAGAACCTACAGATACTGCCGATTTCAATGCTCGTGATACAGAGTTTTGTAGGAAGATGACACGCACTGCGGCCACTACCATGCTCAAGTGATTAGGCTTTATGGTGAGTGTGCCTATTCTTTTCCACATTCAAAAATAAAAAGGAGGAAGTAGTCAGTCTGAAGTTACCCACTGATCATTTTTTTAGGAGTTGAGGACGATGCTCGAAAAGCTACGGAAAAACGAACATCTATCCCTCAGAGACCAGACAGTAACTCCTCTGAAAGCTGCAGTTCAGATGAAGTGGAGGATCCGTCGTTTGAAGAAGTAGGTTCAATTGTTCACGTGCAGCCGATGTGCTACCTACCGGCGTAATTATTACCGAGAGCCAGCTTTGATATGGACCTGCCGAGTCGCACACGGAGCAGCGATGCTCTAATGTATACGCACGTGCGCCGGTGCAATCATATTTACCCTTGCTGGTGGTGATAAAGTTGCAATATGTCGAATAGCTACTTATGTTATTCTTATAACGAAGTATGAGTGCCGCTTCGCCACTTTTTTTCGTACAATTGACTGGTTTAGATAACATTGGCTAGTGCGGATGGGATGCACGACAATGTGTGCGCCTTGTTTTTACATAAAAACAAGCCATAAGCTGTGAAAATAATTCGAATTAAGTTATTTTGAAATCCCTCTCAATTCAAATATTTCCGTGATCCTCTATTTTTCAATGTAAGTCTGAACGAACAACTAGAAGCGGCGGTCAGCACCAGTTCAATTAATTCTATAACTTTGGGTGCCTTGTACGCACCAATTCCCGATTTCGCCGCAAACAGGTGGAAACAACTGCTCTTAATAGTCAAAGGCAATGCCACATAGAGATACTAATGAGTGGCAGCTGAATTCAGCACTCCAGTCTCGATCGCTACTTCCAGCAAAAAAAAGAGAAAGGTCTCGTGGTCAACCAAAACGTGTGCCTACGGGAAAAAAAAAGTGTTTCACTGCAATAAAGCAGTGGCAGTGACGCGTTGGCAGCATGTCGCACATTTCTCACTACGTCAGCGCATCGATGTGCTGACCCATTCTTCTGGGATTGTAAAGAAATTTAATGAAGGACAGTTTGGCGGAATTCGCGATGTATACGAACCTCCAAATGCCGGTTTCTCCAGCAATTTGTGCACTTGCACTGCTGGCAGAGTTCTTGCTTGCAACGCCTACTTTGAAATTTAGCGCGAAAGCTTTAATGGTCATGCTTTTCAGCCAAAACATATCGCCAATTCCGACACACTGGCCATCGTTAAATTCTTTGTTTTACCAGGAATAATTGGTGAATAGTCAGATCAATGACATGCTGACGCAGCGAGGAGCAGGTGACTTGTTGCCCGCTTGTCATTCCTGTATTGCAGTGAAACACTGTTACATGTGTAGATTAACGGATGGCCAAGTGGTACTGACTGCCGTGAACAGTAGGCCATTAGGCCCGCGAAGAACATGAGAACATGTTGAGCCCTTTGCCTAGAACGAACTGATTTTATTGTTTCTGAAACGGCCACCCCCCGCTGTGCCAGGCTTGCACAGCTCAACACAACTATCAGCGCCGCGTGGAGGCGCTGCATTTGAGCCAACATTGTAACACTCCTCCCCTCTTAAGAGGATGACTACGGGGAGTACATATTCACTGGTTTCCTAGTCCTCGTGCCACATCGCAACTTCGGCGTGCTAGGCGCAGGCACGACAGAGTCACTGTTCACATGCACACCACTGTTGAGCGCAGTCCTGTCGGTCTCCGTGGCACAGCTACTCCCAGAGAAGCTAGTTCCAGGTAGCTGTTCCTGATGAGGCACTTCTGGAACAGCTTGTGCATGGAGAAGCGGTGGCTCCAACTGTGGTGGAGCTGCAGCGATAGCAGTTTCAGGAGAGGCCAATGTTACTGTCTGCACAAGGCGCAAATGGTCGCTGTGTCGGTTTTCCAAGGTTCCATCTTCAAAACGGACACTGGCTGATGACAAAGTGATGTCCACAACACTAGCAGGCACCCAGAGTGTACCTCTGTGAAAGTTTCGCATGTACAGGTCATCACTTGGCTGCAGTGATGGAGCCTGCCGGGACCCTCTGTCAGCATACAACTTCTGCTTGAGTTGCTTTAGGAATACAGATGCCTGCAGGCTTGGCCTGAGGACATCCTTCACTTCACTTTATTTTCCCTAAAGACCTCGCAGGGAGGTACTACATAAGGGGTGGTGTTAACATAATAGTGGCTACATAAAAAACTAGTTACACACATTTACAAGATAGTGGCTACGATGCACGTACAGGATAGTGGCTACAATACATTTATTGAGACATACCAAGTTTTATTTTTTTAGAAAATGAGGATAAGCAGATGGTTTCGACGATATTGCGGGGCAGGCCGTTCCAGTCAGCTGATGATCGACATAAGAAAGATTCAGAAAAAGTCCATTGTAGCTGCAGGGACGAGTAACTTGTAAATGGTGCCGTGTGGGCAGAGATGTGCGCAGTGGCGGGTCCAGAATATATGGGGCATGATGAAGTGAGCTGTGGAAAAACTTGTGAAAAAGGAATAATGAATCGATGTGGCGCCGGGACGATAGCGTGTTTTAGCCAGACTGAATTTTTAGTTGTGATACGCTGGTATAATAAGAATATGACGATTGAATGAACCTTACTGCGCAGTTATGAATGGCTTCTAGGGCTTTGATAAGGTATGTTTGATGAGGTGACCAGATAGGAGAAGCGTATTCTAGCTTCGGGAGGACGAGTGACTTATATGCTAGAAATTTTACATGACGTGGTGCATGGCGGAGATGGCGTTTTAGGAATCCAAGGGTTTAGTTGGCCGAGGCCGTAACGCATGTTATATGAGGTGACCAATTTAAGTTATGTGAAAAAGGGATACCGAGGTACTTAAATGTACTTACTCTTTCTAATTAAGTGTTAGCAATAGTGTAGGGTGTGTATAATGGCTGTAGGCGGCGGGTGAAACTTATTACCTTGCATTTGCTGGGGTTCAGGGTCATCAACCATTCGTAGCACCAATCTTGAACATTGTTAAGATCGTCTTGTAAAAGAGAGTGATCGGAATTGTTAGTGATTGGACGGTAGATACAATCGTCATCGAACATTAAAATTTGAGAGGCAACATGTAGAGGGAGGTCATTAATATAAGTAAGAAATAGCAGTGGACTCAAGACGCTACCTTGCGGTACGCCAGATGTTACAGGAAGGGGGCCGGAAATGGAATTATTGACATGTACTGACTGCGATCGACTAGCAAGGAATTCATCAATATAATGGAAAATGTCGGGATGCAGGTTCAACTGTGAGAGTTTAAGTAATAGCTGTTGGTGGGGTAACTTATCAAATGCTTTTGCATAATCAAGAAAAATGGCATTGACCTGTTTGTTAATATTGAGGTTGATATGTAAGTCATGGATGAACATGGCAAGTTGCGTTTCACATGAGAGGCCCTTGTGGAATCCATGTTGAGATGTGTTAAAAAAGTTTTTGGTGTCAAGAAACTGCATGATATGTGTGTATATGACGTGCTCTATTATTTTGCAGGGTATACTGGTCAGGGAAATTGGTCGGTAGTAAAGAGGAGATGTTTTGATGCCTGATTTATAAATTGGAACGATCTGCCCTTCTTTCCAGGCGAGAGGGCTACTACCGGAAGAAAGAGACTGCAAGAAGATTAATCTGAGATAGGCTGCGCAGATGTTCTTGGTGTTTTTTAACACTTTCGGATTGATATCATCTGCCCCAGATGAAGGTGAAAGTTTAAGCTTTTCAATTATGGGCATTATTCCTTTCTCGCTGAAGTGGATTGCTGACATAACATCCTGGACAGGGGGTGGGGTACAGGTAGAGGAGCATCAGGTTTGGTGGTGAATACAGATGAAAAAGCAAGATTAAATACCTCAGCACATTTTTGTTCAGGAATCGTAATGTCATTATGGTCGGTAATGATAACGGTAGAAGGTGGCTTGGGATTCAAAATTTGCCAGAATTTTTCAGGGTTGCTTTGCAGTACACAAGGTAAGGTATCGTAAAAGAAGGAGTGCTTGTCACGACGCATAACTGATAAGTAAACTTTCTCAGCTACGTAATAATTTTCCCAGGCCACAGCACAATGTTTCTTCCTTGCCAAGAGGAAAAGGCGTTTTTTATTTTTTTCTAGAGATTTTAGTTTCCTGGTGAGCGAAGTATTGTTGTGGTTGGCTTGTACCGATATAACTGGAATATGGTTAGTAGCAAGCTCAGTAAACTTTTGTTGGAAGATCAACCAGTTTTCTTGTAGTGTGTGACAATGAAAATTGGTACAGAAAGTCGGGTAATCAGCAATAAGCTCATTGTCTATGGCATCTTAGTTACGTTTATCATATAAGCGTATTGTTTTATTCCACGATTCTTGTCTTGGCAAGGTAAAGCTGAATACTGTGTGGATTATTTTATGGTCGCTAATTTCACAGAGGTAGGACATTGAAGAGAGGCTATTTGGGCTATTGGTTAGTATCAGATCTAAAACTCTGGCCGAATCCTGCATGACGCGTATTGGTTGCAACACAAGCTGACTTAAATTGAAGTTAAAGCAGAGATCTAGGAACTCGTTATCATTATCGCTCAGTGATGAAGGTGGATTTCCAGCCCAGTTTGTGAGAGAAGTTGAAGTTCCTGAAGAATAATACCTGAGCGTTAGTATATTTTGTCGTGAGTCTGTCCAGGACGCAGCTAAGCATCTCAGTAAAGCCTGTATCTGTTCTCGGTGGGCGGTAGCATACACCAAGTAAGATGGTATGAAGAGGGGAGCGAAAGAGTAGCCATATTATTTCAAGGTCACTGGGCGTATGAACACTGGTGCAAGGCAAGGTATTACTGACGGCAGTGAGCACACCACCGCCTCTAGAGTACTGGCGATCTTGGCAGAAAACCTGACAGCCGGGTAGGTCATCAAGTACAGCACGAAGGTTGTGAAGGTGCTCAGCATCATTTTCGCCAGTCACAAGAACGTCATCAAAATAGACTGCCACATGGGACAGTCCCCTGAGCAAGTTCTCCATCTCGCGCTGAATTATGGCAGGAGCAGATGAGATGCCAAAAGGCAACCGGGTGTACTGAAATAACCCCATATGCGTTGAAATGGTGATGTACTCCCTAGAGGCCTCGTCAAGGACAACTTGCTGGTACGCATCTCGCAAAAACCAGCAAGCACAGTCCACAGGTCCTCGATCCTTGCAATGGGGTACTGCTCCACTATTGCCACCGGGTTTATGGTGACACCAAGGTCTCCACAGATTCTTATGCGTCCATCTCTTTTGGGCACAGGAACAATAGGTGCAGCCCACTTTACTGTCTTGACTGGAACAAGAATGGAATCTCTTCTTAGTCTATGGATTTCTTCAGTTACTCCATCTGTCAAGGCGTACGACAGTGGACGTGGCTTGAAGAACCGAGGCGGAGCACCTGAAGGAGTATGTAGAGAAGCTTTAGCACCCTTGAATGTACCCAGGCCTTCTTCAAACACTTCGGCATAGTCTTGGACTAGGTGTTTGATGTCTGAAAGTGTGTGAATCTTCATTTCAACGTCGTAAACGCCGATGCCCAGCTCATGCATCCAGTTGCGTCCAAGAAGATTGGGCGATCCGTCTCGGGTCAGAAAAATAGGTAGGTCGGCCTCTCTGTCATGAAACTTCACCCTGACGTCGGCTTTGCCCTGAACCTTTTTTAGTTCCCCGGAATAGCTTTGCAGAAGCACTTGTCACGGCTGCGCAGGAACCGAAGGCAAAAGCGAAGAAGACGCAACTTGGCCATGACAGAGACACTTGCCCCTGTGTCCACTGCCATGCGGAACGGCTTGCCGCAAATGCCAACAGTGACGGTGAAAGGCAAAGGTGGCGTGGCGTAGTCGACCGGCCACATGTCAAAAACTTCGTACGATGAAGTGATAGCGGCGTCATGTTTGCGCACAGTATTAACACGATGACGGTTACTCGACGACGAACTGCAGGCCGAGAACAAACGAGCCTTAGTAGGGCTGTTACTTCGGGCTTGGCTGTCTCTTCGTCTTTAATTGCACACATTCACCTTATGACCTCGCTTGTGGCAGTAATTGCAGATTGTCTTCATATGCTTGCATTTTGATGCAAGATGTCCGTCCCTGCAGCGGTAGCAGGTTACGCCCCCAGAACCTGACGAGACATGGTGAGTCAAGAAAGCGCTGCTTGTGTTCATTTGCGCTATCTCACCTGCGTCCCTTTTTGCTGCTTCTATTGCCAGGACCGTCTGCACGGCGTCATCGAAGGTGGGGTCCGGTTTTCCCAGAAGTCGTGTCTGAACATCCACGATGTTTATGCCACACACGATGCAGTTGCAAAGCATGTTTTCGAGTTCAGCTCAAAAGCTGCTCGGACAGTGCTCGGACAGGCTTTTTAGTGCTGCGATAAAATTGCTGACGGATTCTTCTTCTGCGCGAACCGCGAGTTGAAACGGAAATGCTGCACGACGGCAGAGGGCTTCGGACAATATTGGCTTCCAAGAACTTGAAGAATCTCGTCCAGCGTCTTGTCACTGGGCTTGGTGGGCTTGACCAAATTGCGGAGCAAAGCAACGTTTTCAACGTGCCCGCAGCAGCTGATGAACACGGCAGTACGCCTGTCTGGGGCGACATCATTCGCCAGGAAAAATGCTTGGAGCCGGTCCACGTAACAGGGCCAGTCGTCTCCTCCTCTCTCAAACGGCTCGAGGTTGCCGAAACTTGGCATGGTGAACAGATGGCAGAGCGGTGCGGGAACGAATACTTACATGAAACTTCCTTTCATCCTCGTTGCCAGTTGTTACATGTGTAGATTATCGGATGGCCAGTCAGTACTGACTACCGTGAACAGCAGGCCATCAGGCCCGTGAGGAACATGAGAACATGTTGAGCCCTTTGCCTAGAACGAACTGACTTCATTGTTTCCAAAACGACCACCTCCCGCTGTGCCAGGCTTCTCAGCTCAACACAACTATCAGCGCCGTGTGGGGGCGCTGCACTTGAGCCAACATTGTAACAAGCACGTATTGTTTTCTGCTAGCGTGCATTTTTGTTGACCACGCCTGCATTTTTTTTTCTTTCTGGTGGCAGCGGCGAAGCCCTCGATTCCTTCGTGTTTGCGGCAAAATTAAGACTAAGCATTGCAGAAAAACATAACCGTTGAAAGCGCAAGCTAGCGAGCGCAGTAAAGGATCATCCCTCATTGCTTTGAAGAATAGCAAGTTCCTTGCATCCCATTGATTGTATGTTCTGTTAATCCAAAACCCACTTAATTCGAAGATTCTCACGGTGGCAGTGATTTTGAATTAACGAGGTTTTACTGTATCTTGGTTTGGCTATGCATTTGCAGAAAACACGACATCAAGCTACTGTTCAACAGAAAAAGAAGGTTGTTGACAAACACTTCAAAAAAAAAGGAATCAGGACCTCCTGTTTGGTGATGTTGGCAAAGAGAAGACGGAGGCAGAACATCTCAAAGAAAATATTAGTTTGCTCAGGGCTGAAAACGCCAAGCTATTGGAGCGCATTAGGATACTTGAAAAGGCTCTTTGCAACAAAATTTTCAAAACAGGTTTGGTTATTTCCTTATAAATTATTGTCATGCACTGTTGCTACTGTTGTATACATAACTAGGTTGCAGTTTTCTTATATTGATCATTTAATTTTGCTGTAAAGCAGAATGCAGTCTACTGTAATTACTCGAATCTAACGCGCACCTTTTTTCCGGTTAAGCAAGTTCATAAATCGCATGCACGTTAGAATCGAGTACGAACAAAAAAATTATGGTCAATCTATTGCCATCAGCAAATCCAAAATGGCCGCCCCCTACATGTGTCGGCATGGCGCGTCGGCCATTTCTGCCTATGTGTTTCCCATGTGCGGCACTTCGTACGTGTGCTGAGGAGTTCGTCATCTAGTAGTGCATTAGCATCGACGGCGTGGAAGGGCCGACTCCAAAAACTCGAGTGCACCACGATGCCGCTTTTAAAAGAAAAGTCATCGCGTGTGCTTAAACGGACGGAAATCGGGCCGCATCGCGGTCGTTCGGAGTCCCCAAAACGTGCGTGTGGGACCGGCGGAAACAAAAGCAAAAGATTGTCGACAGCAAAGCTTCACGCAAAGGCTTCAGTGGACCACAGCAGGGTCGGTTTCCGCAAATTAAAAAGCTGCTCGGCGAGTATGTGCTTGAGCAGCGAGCGGCACAGCGGCCCGTGACGACAGAACTGCTCCAAATGCGGGCTATGCAATTAGTCCTAAAAAAAGGTCTAATGCGGAGCCAGTTTAAAGCAAGCAGGTGCTGGCTAACTAACTTTATGAAGAGGAAAGGCTTTTCCCTCCGAAGGGGAACATGCACATGCGAAAAGTTTTGCGGAGGAATACGATGAAAAACTTTGAAAGTTTTTGAAAACGATGAAAGTTTTCAGAGGTTCGTCCTAAACTTGCGGCGCAACAACGGCTACCTGCTTGGGCAAATCGGGAATGCCGATCAGACACCTCTTTACTTCGACATGCCTGGCACCACAACCGTCGAGAAGAAAGGGGCGAAGCAAGTTCATGTGCTGACATCGGTCCACGGTAAAACTACAGTGACGGCAATGCTCTGTTACACGTCAGAGGAGCACAATCTTCGCCCGTGCCTCATATTGAAATGGAAGACGCTCACGAAAGGAGTCGTTTTTTCGAGTGGTGTGATCATGCGGGCCAGCGAGAAAAATGGGTGCGCGTTGCAATTGATGTCTTACGTTTTTTTTTTTTTTCGCGGTGGAAATCGGGTGCCCGTTACAATCGAGGGCGCGGTAGAATCGAGTAAATACGGTAAGCTTATATCTCAAACTTGGCAGTGATGCACACATTATTCTAATCACTTGTGAGTATGCTTTTTCATACTGTCGCAGCATGGTGTACGGTAGTGTACATTAAAGAACACATGGTCAAACTTTCTGAAGCCCTCAACTTCGGTGTCCCTGATAATCGTATCATGACTTAGAAACGTAACACCCAGCCTATTATTCTACTTTCACATGGTATCTCTTCTGCATGCAATATTTGTCATGTTATTAGGCCTTGCTAGCTTGCACACCCTTGTCGATTCAGTCAGACCTAGGATGCAATTGTAATGAGGGTGCGATACGGTTCCTTTTTCTGCATGCTCTGCTTTTTTATTACAGAAAAAAAGCTTGTGCTTTGCGAGTGTTGCAGCCACACACCGACATCATTAAAAGAAGCTGCACCTTTGCCACTATCGTGCACTGCTACCGTGCAACCACCATGTACCGCCGCCGTCCTGCCACCAGAAACTACAGCCGTGCGGCCGCCACATACTTCCACCGTGCAGCCACCACGCACCGCCACTATGACCAGGGGCAGCAGTGAAGTTTTTGATCACCAGCGAGTGGTCTTCGCAAGTGTGAGAGAGGACAATGACCAGCTGCCAGGGCAAATTATCAATTATGTGCCCACTGACGGAGAGGTATTGTAAAACTCTGTGTGCAAGCTTTGTCATAAGGGTGTCTGCAGTAATGAGGGAATGTGTATTGACATATTGTTAGTGTATACATTATCTTAAATTTGTTTTGTAGGTGCAAATGGACAGAGGAATCGCCATATTCGAGGGCGTTTATTGCCATCTCATGAGCACGAAAAGTAAAACTCTGTTTGTGTGTGAGGCGGCTGTGGCCATTTTTTCAACGGCAGGCCTAGTCGGCTGTTCCGTCAGTGGTGCAGCCTCCAACCTTACTAAAGGAAAGGTGAGAACTTCCTTGGACAAGGAAAAGTACACTGTGCTTTCTGGTAGGTAAAATTTCCCAGTTTGCCCAAAATTTATGAAAGTGATTGGCTGCATGCTTGTGCATGTCAGTAAATTCATTTGAGGCTCCACGTGTTGTAACTACTAAGGCTTCAAGCCTCGTATTTTTGCCTATTGGAGTTGGGTGCTAATATGCTAAAATCAATAAAATTAAAATATAAAGACAGCAATATTACTCGTACTTATTTGTCATATTTACTCTTTTGTTTTGACGTAATTGTCACTAAATAAGTGTCTATAATATGCTTCGTTTTTGATCATGCAGATTTCTTCAGTCATTACTTGATGAACTCGGTGCCAATTGGAGAGGTGGACGGAAAGATGAAGATCCTGAACAAGGTGCTCGCCAACAATATTAACGACCTCATGAAATCCAAAAATTTATTTATCAAGCATAAAATAAAAGATTTTGTCTTATTTTTGTGTTCATTTTCATTGTCCGTCTTGCTCGCTCTAATGCAGTGGCGAACCCACCAGTCGGCTAAGCACCAATGCCCTTGTGAGCTTCTACTATATAGGTTGGGGCACCTATATACTGGTGCACCTAGAGACTGGTGCACTTATGAACTGGTACACCAATAGACTGGTACAGCTGTCAATAACCTGATAGCCTATCAGTTTTTCTATCACAATTTTTGCTAGGGATACAGTGTTCAGGAAGCTTCAAGAATGCAGCAGATCATTTTGTGAAGATTGCGCCCATTTCACGAGCACTTCAGGTTATTCTGGAACCTACACTGCTGCTAGCGATAACGCTAGAATGTTCGATGGCAAGCGTATAAATGCCGACACGCTTCGTCGCTTGTCAGTTTATCAATAGCCAACGCTCTGCTCGCCACTTTCAGTGCCAGTGTCTTGCTGCAATCTGACCTTCCTTTTATGTGGCCGCAAGTTCAGTCCAAATGAACAGTTTATTTGACCTGCAGTCTGCTCGCTTTGTCCACTTCACGACCCTGTGACAATATGCACAATGCGTAAATTATATTGCAAAAGGAAGACATCTTGTTGCTCATCTGAACTGTACTGCTGCAGCTGTGCCTCGGGATTTTGTGAGACAGATTTTTGGCAGAAGCAAGAATAAATATGTTGGTTCCACTTAACCTCGCCACATCAAGAAAATGTGAAAACTTTGTATCATTCATACCTCTATATATTTTTTTAAACCTGTTAATTTTCTATTCACGTATTCACATCATTGTTAACTATTTGTGTGTTTGTATGCAATGTTTTCTTGCATATTCAATGTTATGTAGCTATGGCATTTATAAGTACTGACTGTTTATTCGTACTAGGCAAGAACCGTTGAAAAATCTCAATAATCAAGAGTCCAAAAGAAAGGACTTGCCAGAAAAAAAGCAACTTTATTAGCCCAGTGGCCGGAAAAAAGTCAGTGCACGTCTGCACACAAGCACAATTACAGGTTACTAGTCTGCCTGTATTTTAGCCAGTGTTTGACCATAATTTTAGGTCGTAGCACTGTTAAGGCCTACGCTAAATCTGCATAACATTGGTGTGGGTGGCACTTCAGCGGTGTCTTCATAAGCCGCTGCTCACCTATCGTTGCCCGGCGCTGCAAAAACTTCTAAGCAGCAACAGATTGAAGTCTCGCTACTTCAATCTAACAAATTATTTCAGCTTCTTCTGCCACCCTATGTGTCTTGTAATTTCTGAGTTCTTTTGTTAGTGCCAAGGTACAAATGGAACTGATAGCGTCGAAGCCATTTTATCAGGGCTTGGTTGTGAAGCAACAAACAAGAGAGCGAGATGCAAAACACGCTTGGCGACGGAAATAATGGACAAGCAAACTTTCAAATGCCAAAAGGAAACTAAGTCACGTCAATCTAGTTCGTGCTGTACAATTCATGTTTTTTTGTTTGCTGCATACGTGCGGTCATTTCGAGCGATCACCAAGCTGATTCTGACTTGGCTTGGTTTGCAGTGTGGTTGTGGTAGTCATTCAATGAATACTTGGTCGAAAACAGCCATTAGGTGCAGTTGAAAAACGCATGGCCTTTGAAATCGACAATTCTAGTCGAGGCATTGACTTTACGCTGACACAATCTGTAGCCATAGCCACTGCAACCTTTTAGTGCTGGCAACCTAGTGAAAATATTGTAGAAACATTGTGGTCATGAGATTTGATGCCGCACTCGATCAGCCAGCCGGAGTGCAGAAAATCTGAACGGTGCACCTTGAGGTGTCTGAATTTTTGGTCCCGAGTTTAAACTACTTCAGTGGAACGAGTGGTAGTGACGGGGCGGTGTCCGAATAAATGAGCATGTTCGAATTTTTTGCTTTCGAAAAAAACTGTGGCCAGCTGTACATGTTGCAAAAAGAACAAAAGCTGTTAAGGCCAGTGCTCGTCTCTTTTATTCTTTGGGGGTCTGCCTGGCTTGCACTTAAGACTTCTCTATAAAAAGAATGTGCTTTTGTTACAGACAATTATAAATATATATAGACAGAGTGTGTATAAAAAGTATAAGAAACAAGTTTTTTTTCTGGCATGATTACATTGCAGGCACAGTTGCAACGCGGACGCACTGCAGTGGCAGATACAACCTCTCTGACGCACCAAATGCCAGTCGTCTGAGTGGTTTGTCTGGCTAGATCAAATTTTAGTGGACTCGTGTTGAGTGACTGTGCTAGTGCATAATGCAGTGACCTATTGAACAGCAACATGACTGAGTATCAACATTTGAGATTGCCTCACGATACATGACCACCTGACCTTAATTGAAGTCTCAACGATTCCCCAATTCCTTTACTGCACTGACTTAGCACCGGCAGACTCTTTCCTATTCCCTAAAGTGAAATCTACCTGCAATGGATGCCACCATGTCCCTTCAGAGAAACTTGTCTGCGTGTCCTTTTAGGGCTCCTAACATTGATTTGTTTGCAACTTTTTTACAAGAATTCGTTGCTTTGCTTGTGATCATATCGACATTGAAGCATAAGTGCTTTATTGCATTGTATAATCAATACTAGTGTAATAATGATGATTTTGTGTCGATCCAAACACCCACCTAAGTACAGAGACAAGCACCGCACAGCGTGGAAGTGTCCGAGACTACATGCGCTGAAGCATCGGTCACACTGAATGTGGTGATTTCAAATGGGGAGATCTGCGGGCGGTGAAGAATGAAACAATGTGAGGCCTTTGAGCATGTCCCCTTGAGATAGAAAGAGGACCACTACTGCCGTAAGCAGCCAAGACCACTGTGAGAGCAGCCTGGCACGAGAGTGACAGGGAAATGAATGATACTCCTCGCCGGGTGCCAGTTGGGTTACTGTGCGTGTCCCACAAATGTTCTCTGATGTCGACAATACTGCCCTTACTAATGGAACACACGCGCGACATCTGTTTGCATCGAATCAGAGATGTCGATTGGTGCTAATAACTTGGATGAGCATTCATTCTTACTTTAAAACCAAATGTAAAATATTTTAGAGGCAACACTCTTCAATAATATTTGGTCATAAGTGCCTTTGCATGCTGGACTGTCAAGCACCTCAATCATCTCGAGTTTCCAAGTTTGCTGTCAATGGTCCTTTAAAAACCTTCCGTAATTCATCTACAAGGTTGCATTTAAGTAGTGAAAAAGCCATTTGCAAAACTGTGTATGTGCTCAATACTTCGAAAACTTTAGAATGAGTAAAGCAGCATCTTGAATAAACCTGTTTTTCTAAAATCTTTTCATATACACAAGGCTTATTAAGGTAAGCTCGAATTTTCAGGGAAAGAATGCATGCACACACAGATGTACAGGATGCAAGAAATATATGGCTGCACGACCCATGTATGTGCTGGGAGTGCTAGCACTGCTAGTACCCATGACAGTGAGTTCGGAACACTTTTTCTGCCTGCTGGAATGGTAAAGCACGTAATCTTTTTCACGTAGGAAGCTGACTAATATTCTTTGCATACTATCCGACGGCATCCGGTCTGACAGAACAGGCCCTTAATATGAAGGAACAGAATAAGAGGAATTTTAAGGTCTTGTGCACCTATGTTACGTACGTTAGTTAGAACTAATGAACAAGTTTGTGGATCATCGAACGCATTCCAAGTTGGCAGGTTTGTTGCCTGCCAAAGGAAAGCTATCTTTTCATCCACTTTTCTCACAAATACAGTATTAATTACAGTATTACAATAGTATACAGTAATACAGTATACTGTAACATAGTAGTATACAGTAATACAGTATACTGTAATACAGTAGTATTACAGTATTAATTAAAGTAACACCCCATATACTCTCTTTGGTTTTCTTCTTCTCAACATTTTGTTAAGGCCGGAAAACGAGCCTCTAACATTACCATTTTTCGTTCACTCCATTTTTTAAAGGGATTTAACGATGATGTGTACTTAGCATGGAACAAAGGTCTAGCATGCATCTTCTCACAGGGATACAGGTTTCACCTCCCAGATTTAGACATAAATATTTGGAGGGGTTGAGGGAATAGTGAGCCCGTTGACCTCTGTCTACCCTATTTTCATATTCTGCTAAATGTCATGGTAAGGCAATACTTCCAACTTTCTTGTTGGGCACTCTGGCAACAAGCTTCTTTTTTTGAGAAGTTTGTTTTCGTTTTCGAAACTAGCATTTTTTCTTGCCTTCCATCAGCAATGTTTGAGCCTGTTTTAATTAGTGCCCATTGTCAGCAATGAATGAAAAAATTTGTTTGGCAGAATCACGCTTAGAATGCTGGTTTTTTAGAACTTTGCTGTGCCCCATTCTATGCACTCTAAGCAGGCTCACTAAGCACTTGACATGTTTTTCATGCAAAACAGATATGATTCTCTGTGACACCACCAAAATAAGACATGGTTGTGAGACATGCCTTGTCAACCTTAATTGGACAGACCATGAGTGGGTACAGAATATTATTCAATCGTTTCAACAGCGTTGACACTGAATGTTACAATTTCGCTTAGTTTTGTTGAGTGTTGCAATAGTGTCGCACCTGCGCTTGTCCATTACAAACTGATGTCCCGTCTAGTTGCGCTACTCATAATGGCTTTTATGTCAAAACACGAACTAGGCCAATCATGAACTCGTTTAAAGTGTTGCTTTCTTCCTTCTATCGCAGGAATGAGCGCTGTTTCCCCCTTACCTGGTGCAGAAGGATATAGTGTACCGGTGCTTCACTATGACGGAAAGCATGTTTTTCAAGTGTAATCACCATTTTCTGGAATAGCCTACCTTCTTGTGCCTCTTGTGGAATACACAAGAAAAGCACACAGATAGTTGTTATTACCAGAGCACGCATTATTCCACTTTTATACAAACAGCTACATTTGGAAGCTCTTAACATGACTTTAAAAAAAAGTGAGTGGTGAATAATTTGCCCTGTTGCTCTTTTTTTTTCATAAAGGTGCTTTTCTTCTAGTATTATCTTTATAAGTTTGATTGCTGTTAATGGTAAAGTTCTCATTTACGTTAAGCTTTGCCTTAAGAGTAGTGGCAGGGTATTTAAACCATCAAATATATGGTATATAAATTTCGACTTACTATGATTTTTTTATGAAGTCATTGTTCATGAATACTCTACTGGTTTTGTGACTGGGCGCAGGGGTCATTCACCCATACATGCATGTTTAGTATATTGTGCCTTGCAAACCAGTGCAAGGAAGCGCAATGCGAAGTTTTGGTAAATGTAAAAGCTTGGTTGGTGTTGCATTCGGTGCAGCAGTGATTTTTCACCTGCCATTACCTCTTCAATGGACACCATATTAACACAGAATAGTTGATACAGTTATTGTACATAATTCTTTTTCCTGGCCAAATTTTCGATTGAATTACTGTTGTTGTGTGTAAAAAAAAAACAGGTCTGTTAAAAAGCTCCCCTTTTTTCGTCAATTTGCATTCAATTAGCACATTATAACTGGGTCATAACATGCCAAGCCAACCAGCGTTTTTTAGACGATCACGATAATGACCGAAAAAAATTCGCAATTCTCAAAGTTCGAAACTCGTCCTGCTGGTTTATTTTGGTTGCCAAAAGTTTTGGTGCCTATGATACGTCTGTAGTTTTGTGCCGAATGAGCTAGGGGGCATCAAAAAACAATTTTTTTTTCAACATGTTTTTCTAATTCACTCGTTAAAATGGTATTTGTGGCAAGGTAAAGAAGCAATGTAACTGTAAAAATGATGACTTGTTTTTGGTATGTATATCAATTTTTCGAAGGCTTTTTACAGGAGCAAAGCTGAATAGTTGCCAAATTCGGTATTTTTTCCCTGGGAAATTGGCAAGCTCAAAGAGCACAAATAGAATATGTGCTGCTGGCCTGTTTGACATGCTACAAATTAAAAATAATTTAGAGCTGAAAGCGTAGCAGATTATCTAGAAAAATAAATTGCAAATTGCACTTTTTCTTGGAAAAACTTCTGCATTCAGCATCAAAAACTCACCTTAGTGTTTGGACAAAAATATGCCTGATATCTCATTTGTAAACGTTATGTATTACCTGAACATAGGTAAAGTTCCTAGAGGGTAGTAAATTTTAAAGAAATATTTTTCTGAAATTATGTTTCTTCTACAACTTTTGACAGCATGATGCCCTTGCAAAGACAATCTTCAGTCCGAGCACTGACTTGAAATACAGCCAGTAATGTTGGTGCCATCTATAAAGCAACCATAAAGAAAATGGAGCTATCATGTGTTCCATCATCAACAAAGGTACGCTACAAGGAATGTGGCTAGAGTTTGGTGATGGGTAGCATAGCAAAAGGAATCTTTTTTGGTGGGGGTGTGTAAAGAGAAAAGATTTCAGTCACACTTCATGTATATTCATGTGTGCATTTGTATGTGTGCACGAAGCATATAAAGAACTGAAAAAAATCTGGACAGCAGGGGGGGGGGGGCAAGCAGATCTTTCTGCTTTCTTAGTGATGACTCCAAGATGAGCTATTAAGCTGTTTAAAAAGTATACAATATGCAATAACACTGCATTACCCCAACAACAAAAGTAAGTCAAGACAGTAGGCTAGCCTACCAGTTCTTAAAGTTTTTCATTTCTGTGTAGTCATATGACAGGGTTTGGGTCTCAAGAAGCAAAGTGCTCTCCTGAAAACCAGAAAAAAGGAAGCATTTGTATCAAGACTGCGTTCATCAGTGTATTGTGGGAATGGTACTTGCATCCTGTCAGACTTGTGTACTGTATATGACAAAACATTTTTTATTAAGTGTGTAAAACACACCTTCTGAATTTGCAGAAGTTCATAGGAGAGTAACATTTGAAACGGTAAATCTCTAAGGCTGGATGGCTCATCTGAAGGCACCACACTGACCACATTCATTGTTATGTATTCCTGTTGGCAATATAACGCAGATGATAACTTCATTTCCTTGTAGATAGCACAAAGTTTGCCATCTGCATCCCAGGTCAGTCGGCTTGAATTGAGGATTGCCTTTGCAAATGAGTCATGCTGCTTGAGTTGCATAGGTCAAAAGCTCTAAGAAATACTTAATTTCAAAAATATTTCTGAAGCTAAAAAAGAATACTCTCTAGCAACTGCACCTATGTTTAGCTCATACATAACACTTTGAAATGAGATATTGTGCATATTTTTAGTCTGACACGAAGGAAAGTTTTTTTTGAAGCTGAATACAGTTTTCGAAAAAGTGAAATTCGCATTTTTTTTCAGACAATCTGCTACACCCTGAGCACCTAAATTACTTTAATTTGTAGCATGTCAAACAGGGTGCCTGCACATATTATATTTGTGCTCATTGAGCTTGCCATGATCCTGGAAAAAATATGGGATTCGAAAAATTCTTGCATTTTGCTGGTGTGAAAAAGCCCTAGAAGAATTAATATACATAAATAAGTCGTTATTTTAATCACTTCCTTACCTTGTCGTAAATATCATTTTATCGATTGCATTCTTGAAAAATCTCTTGAAAAAAAAAATGCTTTTTTTGACGCCCTTTAGTTCAGTGGGTGCAGAACTGCAGGCTTATGAATATGCGGGACAAGCTTCAAATTCCACTTGTTTTGAAGAGAAACACGTGGAACTTTTTTCAGTCATATTCGTGGTGGCTGGAAAAACGCTGAATGGTTTGAAATGGCTTGACCCAAGTGCAAGCATGCTAGCTGATGCCAGTAACGATTTATTAGTGTGAAGCGTAAGTCATGGTGTTATAATGCTTCATTTCTTTAATTTGTTGTGTATCTGTGCTCGTTTTCCCCATTGTCATTTTAAATAGACTATGCTAGAAAAGTCGAAGCTTAGGCAATTTTAATGTATTCATTAGAAAGCTTTACCAGAGCATACATCAGGAAATTAAACAGAAAAAACTGTGCGCTTTGCATATGCTTGTCCTGCTCCGTTTGCTAATGTTGTATGTTCTGTTAGTACTTTTAATGCATTACCCAGTGCTGTGAAATGTGCGTATTTTCATATGCTCATGGATGCCTTCTTTGAGCTTGACCAATATGGTTGCCAATAGTACTGATGCAACAAATTGATTTTAGTACACACTTCAACATCTCTGGTACTGTTGTGATTTGAAGCTGATTTGGGATAGTTTGGTGAAAATGGTTTTGTTATAACAATAAAGCTGATACAATAGTGAGTTCAGGTTTTTTTTTATTTTGCTAGAGAAGAATGTATGGACGAATTTGAGGATTGCCCATTTTATCTATATGTTAGATGTGTGCTATGGCAAAAATGTCCATAAATCTCTAAGGGAACTTTAGTCACTGGTGTAGCATTTAATTCAAACAAGTGCCAAAAGTTCATCTCTTCACACATTATAATTAGGTTCTACATGTATATTATCGGGCCTGGTCATTTACAGCACCAAAGCTGCAGAAATGCACTTTTTACTAAATTAAGTGGTCTTCCCATAGAAGTTTTGCAGATTCCTAGTCGGATACTATAATATGATTGGCAAAGTGTGTTTAAATGTCTGTATTTTGTTTGATTTCATCTTTTCAATCGTATGGTACCAATGATAACTTTGTGTTTGTTGTGTTTGTACTTTAGGTGCTTTATGTGATGGTATTTGGTGTGCTTGTGCCTACAAGTCCTGTGGCCAATAATTATGCTCACTCCTGGAAAATAAAGACAAGAGCTGTACTTTATGTAAAATGGTAACATACATAATAAATATTCTGTCAGTCTTCAGCCTGTGTATTCTCGTAATGTATAAACAAGAACTCTGAAAAGTTCAGTCTTTTGCTTTGATGTTTAGGCTGTAAATAAGCTTTTGTTCGCATCTAATTATTTACTTTTATGATGCAGCCTTGCAAGAGTACTCGCTCAGAGGGAGTTATCCGGCTGCAGGGGTTGCTCCCATTCAATAGCAGAAGTGCTCCCAAGAAAGGTGAGCTAAAATACCCTACATTCCACCTGTATCCTTCACATTTTAATTTAAAAAAGACAAAAACAGAGTGGTCACGTGACTAAAATACTCCCGGTCTGCCTTTTGAAACTTTTTTTCGGCATAACGCTCTAATTATGCCGAAAATACTCCCAAGTTAGAGTCTTTAAATTCCGGGTTTCTTTTCATTGAACCACAAGTAGAGTGAAGTATTTGCCCAATCTATGCCATACGTATGTCCTGCTTTGGGCGTTTTTTTTTTACTGCCAATTCAAGGACATAAAAAGATATATAGAAGGGAGTGATCTAGAGGACAAGCCAAAATTCTCACCGGAGGGTTTTTCATATTACAGTGAATGTTCTTCAGTTTCTTCTTTTTCTCGAAATCAATTTGGAGGTTTGTTTCACCGAATTTATTGAGGTTAGATGTAGTTAGGATTAAGTGCAGGAACTCTTATCACTGTCAGATTTCGTCATTGCACTACATCGGAGGTGCTGTTCTTAAGAACCACTTCAGATAGCCACTTCGTAAATCAGTTTTCATTTAATTACCCCTGAACGTGAACCTGTACATACGCATGACTCGTGAAACCAGTCCTTGTCTCAGTAAAGTGAATGATGTTTAATTAGTGCATGAGCTTAAGCTGAGTTCGCCATCGAGAAAGTTCACTTTGTTCGTGGTGTTTGCTTTACAAACATTGATATCTGCAATCGTCACAACTGAAGTAAACATTACTCTTTGTGATGCAGCAGTAGATCGATCTTACGAATATTTCACGCAAACTAAGTCCTGTGACCAACCACATAATCCCTGTAGACTGTTAAAAGAAGTCTCTGCATAAGATACGAGTAAACAGACGTCTTTGCATTTATGAAATGTGTCTGCTGCCGTGTTATTTTGTGTAAATTTCTAAATATTTTTAGTGATTGTTTATTGCCGACAAATTTATGTTAAGCCATCTGTTTGAAAATGCACAATTCTGCCAGACCACTCAGGTTTTTTGCAAAGACAAACGTGACTTTCACTGTAAACTGCAATGCAGTTAGTGTATTGAAAGCATCCGAATATCATTGCAAATACTTTGGCGGACATATTTTGACCCCGACCTTTTTGCCTAGCTGTATTGAACTTAGAACCACTTGGCATATTTTTACAGTACCAAGTTCTTGAAGTACGCAGTGAAAACAACAAACCTCTTGCTGTCCTGTATCACCATTTTTACAGCGAGTTTCTCGTTATGACGGCAGTTTGCCTATCCTAAGCCTTTTGTCAAAACTTTCCATGCAATAAATTACTCTTGCTAGTTACAAAACCATCCAACTGGTACCTTGAAGGATTTACACTGTGACATTCGGAAATAATCACCATCATATCGCTAAAAAGCGGCACGCAACTTACGCAGAAAAGGGTGAAAAGCAGCATCTGAGCTGGCGAGTACTTGCCATGGCGTACATTACCGCTCAAGCAGTGACGTGTGCGTTTGTTCTCGGGGCTAACTTAAATATACCCAGGTTATATTAGTTGACTTATGTGTTATTTCAAAGCAGGCATGCTGTAACAAAAGTTCATTCCACAAGTATAAATGTTTTCTTCACATACGTATAGTCTCTCACATGGCTATGGCCATGTTGGGCACACACGTAAAGTCAGAAGACAACGTTGAAAGATAAGACATCACATGAATAAAGATAGCGACGGCATGTACTTATTTGTCATTTATGCATTGAGCAAATGAAACAACACCAAAACACGGCACTGTGAGCCTGCAGTATGACGGCAGTGAGGTTAATGGTACAACACACTTGTTCCAAGGAGCGTCGGTTGTGCCAGTTCCTGCTCTTTAACTCGTAAGATTTAACATTTACATTGCGTTTGGTAGGAGTCGGCTTTCTCTGCCTTCAGTCTTTATAAGATGCGATCAAAAAACAGTGCTCAGAAGTAATCTTGGTATCTAGAACCCACATTACCATTCTGCTGTTATGGTGGTTTCTTGACTGACGCTGTTGGCCACAGAAGAAGTTTTTGAAGATCTTTCGCATTGGTGAACAGCCTAAGCACCCACTTTGTTTTGTTATCATCAAGGTAGCATACGCTCTCCCACAGTAATACGTTCATAGATGCCATATATATTCACATACTTGCTAGAATCCTTCGAGAAAGATGGTTTAAGTTCGTCTACTTCTCGATTTTCGTTACCTCTCCAGTGCCGCTTGCAACTGCAGCCAGAACAGGTTCTTGAGTGCCTCGCTTGATCCAGCCGGTGGGATCTCGACGTATGTTCGCGTCTTTGTGAGGTACTGGAGCAAGGGGCTCATGTCAGCCTCGCCCACATCTTTCTTCTTGACCAACACCAACCCCTTTTGCCGGTCGCTTTCGAAAAGGCGATGCTGCGCAAGGCTTAGCTCGAACATACACCAACGGCTACGGCAGAACTCTCGACTTATTACGAACAGAGAAGTACGACTCTGCGTGATGGCTCGGAAGATATTCTCGGTGATTTCTATTCCGGGAATGAAATCTCGCTCGGCGACACACAGTCGGAACCTCATAGGGGGTGACTCGAGTCTCTGTAGTACTACGTCACGAACCCAGTCGGCGTCCGAGACGTGGTATGACAGAAAACCGTCCCATAAGAAGCTGCCGACATTTCTTTGCCTTCTGTACCCTTTAATGGTTACCTTTAGGTAAAGAAGGCCGTACATTATGTACCAGCGCTTTCGATAAGCGATATTAATGAGTAGGGTAGCGATCATGAATGACAACAAACCAGGAACGGCGTACAAGCGATAGTAATCGGGAGGACCACAGTCATCTTCCCTCCAAGGCACATTACTGACATTCTGGCCATATAGCTGAAGAGGTGTCGCACATGAAAAGCAGTTACTGCACTTCGGCTTGTGCTTCTGCAGAAGTGTCTGTATGTTGTTTAGATCGCAGGCGAAACAGTCCCACCGATTCCAGCTAAAGTCCACGTTGTCAACGTGTCGTATGTCACGTAGCATTTGAGAATCCAATAGTGTGAAGTCGTTGCGAGCAAAACTGAGATGCCTTAGGCGTAGCATTCGTGAAAAAAGGGGTGGCTCCCAGACTTTTACATGGTTACCCTCAATGTTCAACTCCTCAATCATTGTTTTACTCCTCAAATAGAGATCTAATTTCCCAAGTAAATTGTGAGCGAGTGACAGAGTTCGTAAGGACGCCAAGGTCGAAAGAATGTGGGATCCTTGAAAAGTAGAGATGCCATTGTTGCTTAGGTCCAAGTTCACAAGGCTTCGAAGCCCTTTTATATTGTTGTTGGACAGGGACGTGATATTGTTTCCAGACATAGACAGGTTCTTCAGAAGCGCCAAGCATATGAATGGTGACCCAGAAATATCTTGTAAATGGCAGCTGTCCAGTGCGAGCTGCTCAAGCATCGGAAACGAGCAAAATGCGCGATTGGGGAGTCTGGTCAGCTTGCTGCCGCTCAGTATCAACCGTGTTACAGTGCTGTTGCGCGAACAATTTGCAGGACAATAATCAAAATCAACACCATCAGGCGCATTGGTGTGACTCATATCTATTATGTTTAGGTGTCGTAGCTCGAATATGGCTTCAGGAATGCCAGAAAGCCTTGTGTCTACAAAAGATATACTAGTAATGTTCGGAGCACGCACAAATGCATGTGGTGCTATTTCTTGAATGGGGCTCTGAATAAACGAAATGGACTCCGTCTCCTCAATACAACTGATGAGGAAAGCGAGAATGGGTTCAACTTTGCCTTTGTGCCACAATATCTTTTTCACGGGTGCGAAACATAGAAGTAGAAGTAGGTCAAGGGGGTAGTCATAGTTTGGTGCTTCAGAAAATGTGATGTTCAGTGTATCTGTTAAGCTGAGATCGATGTTCCACTGTTGATAGAATTCAAAAGGAGATGTAGCATTGTAGCTAGTGTGTCGAAAACCGTAGACGCCAAACAGGCAACTGTCGTGATGGCGTAGTTCGTTGCAAACAGCGGCAGCTACGTGCGGAGGTTTGGAAAATGTGGTGTGGAAAGTCATTAGTTGAATGTAATCAAATATGAGAGTTGCTGCTAATGGGCCAAAGAACAGTCCATCGGCATCAAATTCCCTATAGTTGTGGCGATTACCTTCGAAGTTGTCCAACTTTTCAACCCAAATCTTCGTTAGGGAGAGGCACACGGGTTGATTATTAAGAGTCATATTCTCGACAGGCTCTTCAGATTTGAGCTCAAGTTTCAGCAGCAGCACGTTTTTGTTGAAAACATGATCATCGCGAATGCCATTTGTATAATGTTTCCAGAGAAGTATGTTGCACAGTGCATTAAGAAAGCCTTTGTTTACTGTGACACTGCACCGCTGTTCTTTCAGGAATGGTAACTCTTCTCTCCGAATACACTGTCCTGGTGGTTCCATGCTCAAAGCGGTTGTAGAGATGAAGAATAAAGCTGCAGCAGTTCTTAGCGCCATCCAACTCTGAAATATAAATGTACATGCATGCTTAGGCAATGCATCAATGTATATATTTCTGGGTTATATATATTTGTCGGTGTATATGTACTTATGGGTTATAACACAATGAAGATGTTGTCAACCATAATATGACTGTTTCCAAACATCGGGATGGGTGCTCACTTCGTCAGGAAATGAAACAGAGGATGAGGTTAATGATGAAGTGAGGACCCCTCCAAAGACTGTTCTGATATAAATATTTATAATATTGCTGAAAATGCCTCCGTTTTGCTGTAACCTACTGATGAACAAAGACAATTGCCCCATGGAACTATTTCTAAATGAAGCAGGGAGCTCAAACAGATGCAAGATTTTCAGGACATCAGAAACACCTCGAAAAGTGTTTGTGCTGTTCAGCACACTTTCCACTCAAGTTTGCTAAGCTGTCTTGAACAAATGACAGTTCTCTTCACTAGGTCCGAATGGAGTAGTGTATGATATGATAAAGCACTTGCACTGAGACACTGAATTCCCGCTATTTGCACTTTTCAATAACATACGGGCTCCTGCATGTTTTCCAGATGCATGAGAAGAAGCGATCGTCATTGAAATCCTGAAACAAGGCAAAAACTAATCTTCCCTGACAAGTTACTGCCCCATAGCTCTCACCAGGTGTCTGTATAATATTTGAGAGAATGGTAACTAACGGTGTCTTAAACTTTCTACAAGCGAACGATATACCTTGCTCTATTCTAGTGTGGTTTTAAAGAAGGGTTGTCAACGAGCAATCACTTGGTTCGAATCCAGGCCATTTTAGGTGATGCATTTCTACGTAAGCAGCACTTCTTGTCAGTGTCTTTAGCTATAGAAGAAACTTAAAATGCCAGTCGGCACTGTGTAATACTTACAGAACTGACAGCAATACATAAAAATTAATAATAACATGTTAAATGTTATTCGAGCGATTTGTACAATCATACTACAAAGACAAAAACACCTTTGTACAAACATGAAAACCGGATTCTAAACATTGTGCGTTCACTTTAGTGTGCAGCACACACATTTAACCAGTATGCTAATATAAGTTTGATGCCAGGTCATAGAGACATTAAGGGCAGCTTTCTTGCTGAGGAAGCCACTCGAGGTGCAGTAATGAGTGCACAAGGCCGTGCATTGCATGTTTCCGTCATGGATTCAAGGCAAACAATTCATAGAAATATCAGAAATCAGTGGCAGCTCCTTTGAGATGCTGAAATACGCAAGAAGTTATACATAGAAAAACCGCAGTTGGGGCCAGGGCTTGGCAAAAATGCTGTGAAACTGTATCGCGATACTGCACAAGATACTCAGTCAAAAAGTAGTGGAAATACGGGTACACGATACTGCCGCTAGAATCGTGTCCGATACCGACCTTGCTAACTGAATTTTAGAATATTTCGATCCATACGCAAACTTGTGGGTATTGACCCTCAGAATCTAGTAGCGAACGCCTACACGCAAAAGCGACAGCTTGAAAATGTCTGAAATGTGCCCAATTTCATATTATTAAAATGGCTGTTGGTATCTCAAAACTTTTGTCCCAAAGTAAGGTACACTTTACTTCATAATAGCTTGTTAGGATTTGTTTCAGCTGCCTAAAAGGTCAGCACTTCAGACACTTCGCTGACAGCAGTGCTTGCTTGTCAGCTCTGTAATTGCTGGGAGTCGTTGCTGAGGTTGCTGACTAAGATAAGATGGTGATCCGCTAGCTAGCAGATAATCATATTATTATAAAGCTTTAATAAGAAGCTTTCGCATGATGGCGCGAATACCGGTGTGCAATTTAATCTTGTCCATAAAAAATTGTTTTGCAATACCGACTCAGTGTTGTACAGCAGTAATAACGCTGGCCGGAATTTTCGTGACACATTGTGTATATAGGCCTACGCTCAGCGCATAAAGTGCTATTTTTTTCTTATCACCGATATTTATTCTTCTTAATAGCTATATATACTCACTGACGTGCAATAAAGTTTTTTGAGCGAGAGAACGCGTGCACCCCACAAGCGCCTTACACCTATATTGCGTTGTCATGTGACGGCGACTATGAAGAAAGCGGCAGTCACACTGGTAGAAACAAAACTTAATAATGAGCTAGTCTGTGCCTAGATAAATAAATAAACAGTTTGCAAATTAACAAGAATACACGTATTTCGTGTAGTCTGAATAATGATGGTGGTGTTTTTACGTCATAAAAGTACGATATGATTGTGAAGAAAGCAGTGGAGGGCTTCAGAAATTTTGACCATGTGGTGTTCTTTAACGTTCTGTGTGGTGTGTGGACACTCAGTATTGAAAAACATGGACTGATTGTGTAAGCGTTGTGATATCCTTGTGTTTGCTACAAAATATGCGATGTCGACTTCTGTGCTAGAGAAGAGGACTAGCCGGCGCCACCCATTGGCACCAAGCT